>NW_006263538.1:390380-392900 GCF_000469605.1 Apis dorsata | reverse complement strand
TTTTTTTTTTTTTTTTTTTTTTTTTAAAAGATCTAATTTTCCATATAAAAGAATATTTAATAATATCGACGAGAATATTGACATTTATTTAGGATCTTTTTTTCGATATATTCTTGTTTTCTGTGTTTCTTGTCTACATAAGCAATATATGTTATACGTGTTATATATATTGTGAATTTATTGGAACTTTTTTAATTTTTTGTGCTTTATTGTTCTTATATGTTGATAATTTAACATTGGAGAACGAGCAGATTCGAATATCGATGGACGTGTCGTGGGATACATCTGCATCGTTGTTTCCAGATGAGCGCACGCTGCGAGACGTATGCTTCTGTAACCATGACCAAATTTATCTCGTCCTGTCGGCGACAGAGCTCGAGGACTTTCACGGTATATCCTGAAAGAAGGTGGTTCTGATCAAGTTTGGTTCCCGCTCGATGACAACAATTGTTATCTTCTTTTGAATCGTAATAATTTAAATAATTGTAATAAACAGTATCTATTTTAATAAAATTAATTAAATTCGAATATTTCGTGAATTTTATGATGATTAATAAATGGAGATTTTAAGCTTTTCAACTTGAGGAAGTAAATATTTTTTATTGATAGAGTATTCAACAAAAATGCAAAAATAAAAAAAATAAAAGTAGGGAGGATTAAATAATATATCTCATCTGATCTTGAAATAACCAGAAATACATTAAATTGCATTAATATCCTATTCAATTAATTTTTTAGTTTTGTTCATTTATTATTATTTTATTATACGAATTTAACCTTTATGTGTGTACTTTATCAGAATAAAATTTCCTTCCTGCAATTTGAAAATTTTTCAAAAGTACAGTATCCAATGAAAATGTTTACACTGTTCTAACAATCCATTTAGTAAACATATATTTCATTCCAAAAATACGCGTATTTTTCAAGTTCAAAAATAATACTGTTCCATTTTCAATATTATACAAATCGAACCTTGAATTCCATTTCAAAAATAATACTTACACCTGTTCTAATAATCCATTTGTTAGCCACATAAAAGAACACAAATTGAGCTTTGAATTTCATTCAAAAAATATACTATCTATTACAATTTACAATTTTCTCCAACGTTTAAAAATAATACTTACACCTGTTCCAATATTACAAAAACATAGCCAAAATACAAAGCTTTGAATTCCATTCCAAAAATACACTGTCCAATGAAAATTTTATAATTTTCACAATTTTTAAAAAATATACATATCTACAATTTTCTGTAACATTTCCAATATCACATAGTGAAAATACAAAGCACACAAATTGAGTTTCAAATTCCGTTCCAAAAATACACAGTCCAATGAAAATTTACATTTTTAACGCATTTACAATTTTCTCTGCAACGTTAAGAAAATAATATCCGCAATATCCATTTAATAATCCAATAATCCATTTAACAGCCATATAGAAAAGACACAAAGAATCCCATAAAAAAAAAAAAAAAATGAAAAATGTACATTTACAATTTCCTCAACGTTCAAGAATAACGCTTAACACCCGTAGTGTTGACAAAAGTACGCATTCCAAAAAATACGCAGCTCTCCAAACGGTGAAAAACAATATCTACACTCGTTCGAACGATGATCCATTTCTATGAATAATAATACAAAAGCGGGGAGGAATCACGTACACCGAGGAATCACTTTCGAACCTCTCGAATTCCGCCACGGAATTCCGGCGTTGTCCGGAAAAATTGGGCTTCGAAGTCGGGCGGAAAGGCTAACGGCTGACCAGACGTGTAGGCGAGGTGTGACCGTCACGCCGCGCACGGCCGAGTTATGAAATATATCGCTGCAATATACGTTTACCCGGGCGCGGATTGCCTCCACGCTTCGCTGGACTCGTATCTCATATATCTCGACGGAATCGGTGGGCATCGCCGATATGCGACGAATGAGACCAGCTATGCCGCAGGTTTCAGATGATCGGCCTCCCACGTACGTGTTTATTGCGCGTACCTTCCACGCCTCTCTATATATGATACCAATATTCTCAATAACCTTACAAGCAGTTGGTCAAGCAGGAGGAGGGGGAATCGAATACCAGCCGCATATCTGTTCGCTCGACAATGGACCTCGAGCCCCTCTCCTCCCTCTCTCCAGAGAATTTCCAAAATTCTTCGACGTTTATAAGGGGGAAGGGGGATCTATTTCCTTTGTTTAGCTCCAATAAAAGTGTGTTATATGAGAATTAGGGATTATTTATCCAGCGAATAAAAATTTTTAATTTCTTTTCTCGTGAAAAAATTACCGCTCGGTGGTAATTGATCGGTCTTACTCGATTCTCAGGTGGATCCAATCATCGTTTTTTTTCCTTTGTCGGTCCTGCGCATCGATCGAAACTCGAATGGACATACGTTGAAAAGGGATCGTCGTTAAGCTAGCGTCACGGAACGGTCCGTCGTCGGCAGAGCAATAAAACACAGTGGCCCCCGTGAATAATCATAACGCGTTCTCGAAGCCCATAAACTGCAACTCGTGGGCC
>NW_006263538.1:388002-389926 GCF_000469605.1 Apis dorsata | reverse complement strand
GGGAGTCGCGCGTGTCTCGCTCGTTGAGCCCATTCGTTCCGCAACGTGCGAGATACGCACGTTGTTTGACGATCATTTTCCACGCGCTGATCAAGCAGAAGGGTGTCTCGTCATCTCGAATGAATCCTTGTATGCGATTTTCTAATTTTCTCACTCGATTTAATTATTATATATTATAAAATTTATATTATAATATAATTTTTAATTTATATATTATAAAATTTTTTTTTCAGTGTCTTTGATATCGTTTGGATATCCAATTTATATCTTTGGCCGAGTCATTGTGAACGGAAGAAAGGAAGGATTTTTTGAAAATTTTTTGAATTTGTAATTGAAGATAATGGAAATGTAATGAAAATTTTTATAAAAGATTCAACGAATGAATGAAATAAAAATTTTTGGAAAAAAAAGAAAGAAAATAATTTACAAATTAAAAAGGTAAAAATGATGATCAATTTTAATTTTATTAAGAGGAAATTCGGATGTATATCGAGTTTGATACGACGCAGTTGAACCAGAGAGAGAGAGAGAGAGAGAGAGAGAGTTTTCCACTATTGCTTACCGCAACGAAATCCAAATACTAGCTACGTTTCGCAACGCCGCTTCCTGTTTTCTGGGTACGGCCTCGTCGTACTAATGCAGAAACTTGTACTTCCTGTGTAATGCAACTTGATCGTTTTCGGGGACGTCAGCGAATTTCGCGGAACGCGGCGGCGAAACCGATTTTGTATAGCGCAGTTTCGTGAAATCGTGGAAGAAATCGAACGTGTTACGAGTGTAACACTCTGTTGGAAATAAATGTAACGTGTATATATGTATATATGTATATATGTTCGTTGAAATATTTCTCTCTGCTAAAAATATAAGGAAAAATTCATAATGTGGTTATAGGATTATGTATATCTGTGAGTTAGGTCAGGGTTCTGTCAGATTATGAGCTTCTCTAATTATTTGTTCAAGAAATTTTGGAATATTTTTAAGAGATAATTTTTTATTTTTATTTTAAGAGATAATTTTTCTATTTTTAAGAGATATGTCTTTTTATTATGGTGGATTCAGGGTTTTAAAAATATCCATTAAATTTTTCAATTTAATATAATTTTCAAAATGTTTCTTCGATGATAATTCAAAATTTAAATTTCCTTCATTTTTCGATAAATAATAATCTCTGTCAGAATATCACAGCTATTGTCACAATTATTGTTATCATTATTGAATTATTTCATCAAAGAAATGTAGAAAATTATTAGAATTAACTTACTGCGATATAAATTTCAAATTTTATCTTTAGAATTAATAACAACAAAGGAATATCAAAAAGTACACGATATTTTTAAATTTCGCTCTTCTTCACTCACCCCAAATTTTTCAAAATCATCCAAAAGCCAATAAAAAAAAAACAACTCATAAAAATTACATATTTTCAAATTCCATTCTCCTCACTCGCCTTGAAATTGCATCAATCAATTTGCTTCCATTTAAACAATCAAATCCAATAAAAGAAATTCAAAAAATTGCAAATACACGTCCCAAAATCCACAAAATCGCCATCAAATCTTCTTCCAACTTATTTCCATCTACAATCAATCAAATTCTATAAAAAAAACTCAAAAAATTACAAATATATTATATTTCCTCCTCAAAAATCTACATACTCACCAAAAATCGACAATCCAACTTATTTCCATCTACAATCATAATCAATCAAATCCAATAAAAAAAACTCAAAAAATTACAAATACACGAAATTTCCAAAAATCGCATCCAAAAGAGTCAACAGCCATTATCAATCACCCTTCTTGAATCAAATCGAGCGAAAAATAAGAAAAGAAAAATTGAAAAATTGGCAGATATCATAGAAAATGCAGTATTTCCAAATTCCACCCTCCCCTTGAGCCCCGCGTCGAAGAGGCAAGAGAAAATC
>NW_006263538.1:387508-387913 GCF_000469605.1 Apis dorsata | reverse complement strand
CGCGCCGGCCGAGAACAGCGATTTCCCGTCGGATTATTGTACTCGGTCGGTATAACAAACCGAATTTCACGGGCTCGGGACACCGTTGCCTCGGTCATCGAGCACGCGGGACACTTAACCGAAAGGGAGAGGGGGGGACGCTCCTTTTAATGCTCGGGCCTTTGCCCCGAATTTATGTGCCGTCCCGTGCAGTTTAATTCGGATTAAACTTATACTACGAAGGAACGAATTAAAGGGATTTGCGATTGGACACGTTGTATATGGACGTTGGTGGCCATAGGAGGATACTCTGGCTGCGCCCGACGTCGCAACCAGTCAATTTGATTTATCGATGTCGCGACGCTATTCTCTCTCTCTCTCTCTCTCTCTTCCCCTTCCTCTTGGATGTGTCTCCTCTTGGAAATC
>NW_006263538.1:384438-387197 GCF_000469605.1 Apis dorsata | reverse complement strand
CGATATATATATATATATATATATATATATATATATATACATTCGAGATAGGTGTGAAAATTATCTCTTGCGAATGATTTAAGATTTAAGAAGGAAACATTTCACGATCGATAATGCAGTTTTACCGAGTGTTATCCTTATGAATAATTTTACGTACGTAGGGATCCGGATTTAACTGCACCAGTTACCTAAAAATAAGAGTGTTATATAAACGTATGTCTGATTCTTTATTCGAATCGAAAAGAACGTTTACGTTTTCATTTCTAATATAAGCTTGACACGGCTATAGAGGGAGCAGGAATACTTTATTGTTGCATCAACAATGATGAATTTACAATATTCGAAATTTCTAAATTATTTTTTCAACTCTTCAAATTTAATACCCAAGGATCTTACAATATTATTTTAATATATTTACCAGAACAAAATGCAAACAATATTTATTAATTAATTATCTATATGTCCAATGTGAAATTTCGTTTCGTAGAAATAATTAAGAATAATCGAAAAACGAATGTAGGAATTCCAAACGCGAATCAAAAAGACCCTTTCCCATCCTTTCCATCATCCAACCAGCAAAATTAGAAAAGATCTCTCGCACAGCTACCGGTGTAAAACGCGTCCCAGAGATGACCCAGAACCGAAGGAAGGCGTGGCGAGTGTCGGCTGAGCGGGGATCAGCCGGATTAGAGCTTCCTTACCCCCTTAGCTCGTGCCTATAACTGCTGATGAATACGGATTAAGGGTGAGCTGCCTGTGTGCACCTCTCTCCAACCCCTTCTTCTCCAAGAAATCTTCACCTTCTTTCTTCCTCTTCTTCTTCTTCTTCTTCTTCTTTCTGCTTTTTGCTTCTTGCTCCTTGCTTCTTTGGAGGGGAGGGGGAGGGGGAGGCACGTTAATCTCTTTTGCAGGACCAAACACTCCTTACTTCGAGATTAACTTGGACGACCGCTCGATTCCTGGTGCTGGGGGGGAGGGAGGGAGGCTAATTAATGCAAGAATTTCGTGGACAAGGGGAGGAAGGGGGGTGAATTATCGGTTAGTTGGCGAATCAAACGAAACGAAGCTGTGGATTTCTTTCCTTTTAAATAGGAGGATGCTGTGATAATAATTGGAATTGCGTGTGAATTAAATTATTTATTTAAATTATTTTTTGAAAATTTTGCTCCCGAAATTAATCGGGAAATTTATTTATCGATCGATCTTCTTTCTTCGAAAGAAGAGAATTTTCCTAGGAAAAATTACAAAAATCTTTATTTTACGATTATTAATTATAGGTACGAGGATAATCCTCGAGAGGGGGCTTGTTGAGGCCCCATCCGACTCGAACGAATCGCCACGATTTGACAACGTTTGGTGGATTAACTTCTCGGCAAGGTGGCGATAAATCTTCCCGTAAACATTCGGAATCTGTTTAGGATTCCGGGCGCCCTCCTGCCGGAATCCTCTTTCGAGGCCGTCCACCATTCGAAAGACAGGAATCAATGGCTGAGCAACGCGAGATTTCATCCCCCTCCCCCTTCCTCATCTCAAAACGAGCCTGCAATCTTCCACCTTTCCAAACCTAACTCAACTTTTTCCCTGAATATCATCACACTTCCAAATGCAATTATCGAACGATTTCATCATCGATTTATACGAATTGAGGGTGAAAATCAAACCCGATTTCCAGAGTGAAAATTCATGAATATATCGTCCAGATCCATCATCGTCTTCAACCAATTTCCTAGATCCTCCTTTGAACTCCCTCGAATCGTTTCTCCCACTCTCGAATAATATCCCATCTCTTCGCCTCCAAGAAATAACTCTCTCTCTCTCTCTCTCTCTCTCTCTCTCATCCTCAAACCCTCGAAAGAACGGAAGCGAGTCTTCTCCTCCTATCTCAACCGGAAATCACGATTCATCCTCGATTCCCCGTTGGATTCCTCCTCGTTGGTTCCGCAACGATCCAAACTCGGCCGAAGTCGAAGGGTGGAGGTGGAGAGGAAAGAAGAGGATAATATACTTGGCGAAGTACGCTCGTCAAACACAAGCGCGAGCAAGCGGGGCTTGCCGGATATATTAGAGGATGCATCTCCATAAAAGTTGGCCGAGTCAACATCGTGGTCGGGGAGGTGAGAGAGGAGGAGGAGGAGGAGGAGGAGCTTCCCTTTTTCTGGAGGTCGGATTGCAAAGGAGCGTCTTGCAATCACCGATATTGAGGGTTTCATTTCGTCCTTCCTCCTCCTTGCTAGGGGGAGGGGGAGGAAAGTGGAACGGAGGGGAGGAGGGGAGGATGCGGTTTTATTCCAGCTTCTTCGAGCTGTTGGAGCGAGAGGGGGGTGGCTCGTCTCTTTTTATTTTTTTATTTTTTTCTTTCTCTGTTTACGAAGTAGATATAAACGCGATACGAAGTTATTCCTCTTCTCTTGCTGAAAGTAGAGTGTGGAGTTAGGAGAGAGTGATAATTGTACGTAGTTGGAAGTGCGCTTAATAAATTAAAGCACAAAAAAAAATTGGTAGAGCGAATTTTTCATTTTCCATTTAAGGCAAAACAATTTTTTGAATTTTTTTAATTGAACGAGATTTCATTCGTTCAATTTATTTTTATTCAGATAATAGTCCCAAATTTTGATATTTATTTTTAGATTTAAATGTTCAAGAGAAAAAGAGAGAGAAACGGGACAGATAGGGTGAAAGATCGATCCTTACTTACCGATATAAATAGCCTCAATTAGCGACCGCTCATTGAGTAGGGTTAATGGATCGTCAGATCGCGA
>NW_006263538.1:382515-384147 GCF_000469605.1 Apis dorsata | reverse complement strand
ATAGAAATATTTCAAAAAAAAAGAAACAAGGAAAATTTCCAAGCACGTTAAAAAACTTAATTATTTAAAATTTCCATTTTTCTATTTTAAACGATCAAAAAAAATTGAAGTTGAAAATATTCTCCTCTCCAATTATATTCGTAGATACGTATTAAAAATTAACATTATTGTACGTCAATTTTTTCAAAAGATTTTAAAACGATTACAAAAAAAAAATACTACGATATATATAGAAATATTTCAAAAAAAAAGAAACAAGGAAAATTTCCAAGCACGTTAAAAAACTTAATTACTTAAAATTTTTCTATTTTAAACGATCAAAAAAAATTGAAGTTGAAAATATTCTCCTCTCCAATTATATTCGTAGATACGTATTAAAAATTAATATTATTCTACGTCAATTTTGTACTGATCGTCTAATTTTTCCCCCAATTCATTGGAAATCCTTTCCTCGAAGGGAAAACGGGAAGGAATTTTGCTTGGTTCCAGGAGCAAAACCTGGAAATATCCCTGGAAAGTCGGCACAGGTATCGTTGCCATCGGGTTTCTCCTCGGCTGGTCGGCCTGGCTTAACTTATGGCCGGAAGTATTATCCGCTCGCCGACATCGTATTGTTTTCATTTAAGGGTATTAAACCGGCTTATATCTGGTCGGACACCGGTGCTTCGTTAGAGAGAAACCCCGCCTTTAAATGACTCGTCGATACGTGGATACACGCGGGACTCCGGAATGCAATTATCCTCGCCGCGAAATGGTAGAAAGGCTGCTAAAAAAGGAAACGGGAATATCACAGAGAATTTTCCTTTTCTACTTAGAAAAAATTCCCGCCAAATATTTTATTCGACCGTAATTCTCATTAAAATGGTAAAAAAAAACCCTTTGCATTGCACAAGAATAATTTTGAAAATCCGCTCCAATCAAAAAATATTCGTTCATCCATGCTTCACCCCCTTCCGTAACCCGTCCTTCGAAGTGTTTGCAGAAAGAACGACGTCGATACCTAGGATCGAAGAGTCCTCTTGGAAGCGCGGGACACGGAACTCGCGACGGCCGGGGGGGTCGAAGCGGGCCCAGGCGGGAGGAGGGGGAGGGGGAGGGAGAGAAGGAAGCCGAAGTAGGCGGCTCGATTACAAGAGGAGAGAGGGATCCGGCATAATGTCCTCTTCCTCCACCGCCGTTTGCCGGCTTGACCCGCGGGCCCGCCGGGTTAGATTCCTACGCGGGGCCCCTCGCGCACACAATGCGAGTTATTGCGGCATCCGCGGGCCCAGGAGGAACGGCAGCGGCTGGCGCCAGCGCCGACTTGGGCCCGCGGCCCGCATAAATCCTGCCCTCCTTTTGTCTCCCTCCTCCTCCAAGGATTCCTCCTTCGACGGGGGCCCCCTTTTTCTTTTCGGCCGAGACCCTCCACCTCCGACGAGGCCCTTGCCTCGTGTCAACGAGAGGGAAACGAGAGTGCTTTTCACGGATTCGGTTCGACGAGGCTGTTCCATCGATCGAAAGTGCCATTTTCTTAATACCATTGATATATCTACCTCTGTATTCAACTAAATGCAATTAATTTTCAACTAATTCAATTAATTTTTCGTAGCCTTCAACGGAGAAATTCTCTGAGAAAAAGTTTTGCAAAGA
>NW_006263538.1:375222-382356 GCF_000469605.1 Apis dorsata | reverse complement strand
AATGGGGGGCCCACGATCCAGATTCATCCTGTAGCATCGCGCAACAGCTATCGGAGGATATACTTTTTTGCGCGGCGCGGTTATTGTCCGTCCGACGAAAAAGGATATTATCCAATCCTGCCATCTCCCTCTCCGCCATAATTCCCTCCTTACTTCTCCGCCGCGAAGCGAGAGGCGCTGGCTGCATAATGTAACAACGGTTCTTCGCCCGGGCGAAACGTCAAACCCACTGTGTTTCGAGATTTAGAGAGGGGCAGGGCGGGGTGTAGGGGTACCTGAGTTATGACCTCGACGTATCGCTCCCCCCTCCTCCTACTCCTCCTCCTCCTCCCCCCACCGCTCCCTTCTCGCGCGTGGCCCCCTCGATTCACACGATACCACCTCTACTCTCATTGTCCTTGCATCCTTTGGCTACTCTACGTGCAACGCCAACGCCACCTTCGAGCCTGAATCCTCGTCTCGAGATTGCCCGTGTGATGAAGAGGTGGCAAGAAGGAATCCGACCTGAGAAAGAGGAGAGGGGAAAGAGAAAGAGAGAGAGAGAGGGAGGGAGGGAGAGATCGGACCAGTTTTGGCCTATTGTGTATTTGATAATTCCGAGTTAAAGCGCGATATCTTTCGAGAATGAAATTCTAGAGGCACCACGGGAGGATTCCACTCCCGGATTCGAGGTGGTCTCCTCGCGAGGCGCAGCACGGTAGCCAAAGCTCTAAGGAGGGCTTATCTGACGCGTCATCTGCCTACCGTGGACTCGGCTCTATCTGTCCGCCGCTCCGCGTCTTCCTCGTCTCCCAACCGGATGCGTGCGAGCCGCCGCTAGATGGCCACCTTGTGGCGCGTTTCTAATAGCCTGGTAGAGATATACGGGAGATACGCGCCGGCCGAGATCATTACGGCCGATCGATTCCGCCTGGTTTGCGCTTAATGGCGTGTCGCTTTCGCGTGGATTTCTGGTATCGCGGAATCCTCCAGCTTGAATCTTTTATCGCCACGCTTGATTCGAGCTTCGAATTGGCCGAGTTTTTGCCGAGGAAATAAAGGAAATTGACCGTTGGATTTCTGGAATCTATTCCTCCAAATCATCATGGATATATTAACAACCATCAAACAATTGTTGGAGGTTTACAATAATTACAATTCTTTGTAATTGTTCATTACTTTGCAAATATTCGAGTTACTATACGCTTCCACGAACGACTAAAAACTACCAAATACAATTGACACAATAAAGATCTTTCTTTCCCTGTTTCCATAAATTCCTCGCAACGAAATTGGCGTGTCAATCGTCACGAAACAGACAGGATATCCTCGGTCGGTACACGTTGATCCCTGGCTCCTATACTTAATATCCTCAAGCTGACACTTCCGCGCAAACGCACATTCGACCACAGAAGGGAGAAAGAGAAAGGGAATCGACAACATCTGCGGACCGGAAGTCGACCCACCTCTCTGATCCTGATTTAGATTTCCCTCCCCCCTAATCTGGCCAACCGTCGTCCCACCCCTCGTGCGCACCGCACACGGTGGTTTAAACACGCGTTCGATTCGCCTCGTCAGCTCCTCTCTCTCTCTCCCCCCTCCCCTCCCCTTACTATTTCCACGGTAATACGCGGTCGTATCTCAGGATTGTGAGGCCGGTCGAGAGACAGTCCGTATATTCGTGAGAGAGGAGCGGAGGGGGAGAAGGAGGATCGTCGAGGAGAGTGGCCCGTTCCAGCGTGAGTCGAGGAGTGGGGGGAAAGGGCAGAAGCGTGACGTGCTTTTTGCTCGAGTGACGACGATACGACGCTTTAAATCCGAGGACACGGCGGGCGGGCGCGCGGAACAGGGGGAGATGGCTTTCAACGCGAGCATGTGTAATAAGAAGCGAGGAAGAATTGGGCTCGTATAGGAGGAAGGAGCCTCGATCTGGAGGTTCGATCTGTCGAGCTTTTTTTCGAGGATGTGTGTGTGTGTGCTGTTTGAGAAATTTTTAATAAAAAAAAAAAGACATTTTTCCTTCGATTTAATTTGAATCGAAAATTTGGATCTTCTTTGCGCGGAGAAATTTAATAATTCTTAATAAGTATGAAGAGTTTCCTTACGAAATAAAACTTGGGATTGATTCTTTCGAGATGCTATTCGAGAGACGACGAATTTTAAGATTTCATTCACGATTAGATTGCAAAAACTTTTCTATGGAAAAGGATACGCATCTCGGTTAAATTCGCGATCACTGAAACGCTCGTTGATTCGTCAGACACGTTTCGTGCGTGCGACTTCGATGTACACACGCCGGGGAAGGAGAAAAGGAGGATAGTTGTATACGAATGGAGAATGCCGTGGATCTCTACTGTGTGTATCTGTAACAGTAGTATATGAACACAATTTCGGATCAGGAACACGTACCACCGAGGGAAACTTGCTGTTTGTCCACTTCGTTCGGCCGGCCGGGATCCACGTACACGCCATCAGGAAATTACTACTCGAAGTGTGTGGAGGGGCCGGCCAAGGCACCAAGGAAACACAGCTCACCGAGTTTAATTAACTTCGGACGGTTGTTTTCTGTCAATATTTTCGCTCGCCGCCCGAGGTCGCGGTTTGCAACCTTCTTCCTTCACACGCGTCCACGAGATCGATCTTCCTCCTTGCGATGGAATACTTTTATCCAAACTTTTTTATCTCTCTGTTTCACGCTGTTTCCAAACTGTCTCGATTGATTTGAAAAGAAAAAGGAAATGTAATGTATTCTTATGTGTATTTTAAGTAATTAAGTTTCTTAACGCGCTTGGAAATTTTTCTTGTTTCTTTTTTTTGAAATATTTCTATATATATCGTAGTATTTTTTTTTTTGTAATCGTTTTAAAATCTTTTGAAATTTTATTTCGAATAAAGAAAATTTTTTTTCTAAGTGAGATATGAAATATAGTTTGATTTTTAATATTTCTCATTTGTATTCGTGTTATTGATATTCATTACACATTGTCATAGAATTTATATTTGTTTATTATAAAATTAAATATATAATTTTGAATCATGAAAAATTTAATAGTTGAAGTTACTTCGATAATTTATTGTTCGAAATATAATAATCGCAAATAGTTGTAATATCAACTATAATAGCTAGCTAATAAATATTATTAATAGTTTAATATTAATGTTATTAATAGTTATGTGCAACATTTACTTACAACTTCCTCTGAACCATATTTTCCAATTTTTATCAACAAACAAAATAACCTTACAAAAGAAACTTCAGTATTACCCATAATTACACAAAAAGACTTCATCAAACTCTTTCAATTACCACCGACATTGCAATTAAAAAAACAGAAAATCTTTTCCAAAATAAAGAGACCGTCAGAGTCAAGGAGATTGGCTAAAAATTCATAAATATATATAACAAAAATTCCAATATTATTCATAACTCGTCACACAAGAAAATTCCATCAAATCCTTCCAAATCATTCCATGAAATTCCACCAAAATAAAGAGGTCATATCACAGTCAAAATTAAAAAAATTGACTAAAAATTCGCATATATCCACATCACATACAATTATATAAGAAAACTTTATCAAACCTTCTCAAATCATTATTATCGACATTACAACGACCAATTAAAAATCCAAAATAAGATCAGGTCGTCAAAGTTAATATAACAGAAATTCCTATATGATTCACAATCTATCAATACAATTACACGAGAAGACTCCACGTCAAACCTTTCCAAACCGTTGCACGAAATCCCCTCCAAAATAAGATCACATCACAGTTAAAATTAAGAAGATTGGGTAAAAATTCGCATATATCCACAACCCATNCATAATACAATTATATAAGAAAACTCCATCAAACTCTGTCAAATCAACATCAACATTATAAAAGAAAACAAACCAATTAAAACAAAATCCAAAATAAGGAGATCAAATCGTCAAACTTAATATAACAGAAATTCCAATATCATTCACAATCTATCAATACAATTACACAAGAAGATTCCACGTCAAACCCTTCCAAACCTTTGTAAATCCAAAATAAGGAGGTCACATCACAGTTAAAATTAAGAAAATTGGCTAAAAATTTGCATATATCCACAACTCATTACATAATACAATTATATAAGAAAACTTCATCAAATCCTGTCAAATCATTATATATCCACAATCCATCACATACNCATAATACAATTATATAAGAAAACTCCATCAAACTCTGTCAAATCAACATCAACATTATAAAAAAAAACAAACCAATTAAAACAAAATCCAAAATAAGGAGATCAGATCGTCAAACTTAATATAACAGAAATTCCAATATCATTCACAATCTATCAATACAATTACACAAGAAGATTCCACGTCAAACCCTTCCAAACCGTTGTACGAAATCCCTTCCAAAATAAGGAGGTCACATCACAGTTAAAATTAAGAAGATTGGCAAAAAATTCGCATATATCCACAACCCATCACATAATACAATTATATAAGAAAACTTCATCAAACCTTGTCAAATCATTATTATCGACATTACAACGACCAATTAAAAATCCAAAATAAGGAGCTCAGAGTTAATATAACAGAAATTCCAATATCATCCACAACCTATCAATACAATTTCACATCAAACCCTTCCAAACCGAAATCCCCTCCAAAATAAGGAGGTCATATCACAGTCAAGAGTTAAGGAGACCGGCCGAAAGGTAGTTGATACGAAACTAGTTTCGCGGGCCGGGGTACACGAGAGGGAGAGGGAGGAGGACGTGGGCAAAGAGTCTTGTTTGCCCTTCGAATGGAAGTTGCGGGAGGGGTCGAGGGCTCGAGTGGTACTTACCAAATCGACACGGGCCAACTCAATNCCTCCCCCTCCCCCTCCCCCCGTCTTTGTCCCTCGAAATTGATTTATTATTCAAAGTGACGCGTGTTTCACAATGTGTATTTACCACGATACGGTTTCGGGCGTGAAACACGTTGCCCTAGGTGGCCACCTTTGTAACCGTGTAACCCTCGCATACATATATACGGTTGCGCGCGCGCAAACCGGCGCGAAGAAATTTAGCTTTTGACTTCGAGAGGAGGAGGATGGTTGGAACGGACGCTTTTGACTCGCGTGGAACAACAAAGATTTCACGATGCTTCCTGCCAATTGATTTTGCTTCTTCGATTTCTAGGTTAGGTTAGGTTAGATTAGGTTAGATTGTAATCTAATGATTTTAAATAAACGAGAAGGGCTGATCGACATTAAGATATAAGATTAACCAGTTTATTTCGTTTTGCAGTCTGTTAAAATGGCCAACTTGCCATGATAAAGTACCACGTAATACTCTTTCACTGCTACTTTCGAAATAAAATATGGAAGAAAAAATCACCAGCCCTTCTCTCTCTCTCTCTCTCTCTCTCTGAAAGTCGAAAAGCAATTTTGTCGCAGTTACGATAGCTCCGTGCTACAAATTTCGAAAAACTTCGATATATAGGGTGTCGTAACAATAGCTATGATTTTTCAAACCGATTATTCCCATAATCCGATCGAAGATCATCTCGACTTGATCCTAGTATAAAAATACTTTCGCCGCACGATCTACTTTTTTACGATCGAATCGAATTTTCGAATATTCGAGAAGTGAAAAGAAAGAAAGAAAAAAAAAAAAAGTTCTCTCCGAAATATTAAAAATCTTTAATCTTTCTCTCTCTCTCTCTCTTTCCATCCACGATACCCATGACACGTCCCTCGTATATAAACGCGTATATATCCGGTTCCAGGTGATAAAAATTTCGCGAAAATTACGGCCGGGCTTCGAAATTAGCCGAGGCGCAAAAAACTGTCAACACAACACACACACAGCGAATATCGTTAACGAGCTCTCTCTCCTCCCTCCTCCCGCCGTCTCTCGCCCCCCCCCACTCCCGCGCCACGCACGCACACCGACCACCCACTCCTGTCCATTGATATTCAACATTAAATTTGCATCGCACGCACCGAGGCCAGAGTTTTCGCAGAGGCGGAACGATCGGGTGCCTACTGAGATTCGAGAGGAGGGTGGTGTGGGGAGGAGGGAGGGTTAGGGTAAAACAATCACGCAGGCCTCATGCATGTTAATGCGTTGTTAGGGGCGCGTGAGAGAATCGGGGTTGGCTAGGATTGAATGCCCAATATCAGCGAACCGCCCTCCATACCGAGGACCCGCTTCAGGAAC
Organism: Apis dorsata; assembly: GCF_000469605.1. Taxonomy (NCBI): domain Eukaryota; kingdom Metazoa; phylum Arthropoda; class Insecta; order Hymenoptera; family Apidae; genus Apis; species Apis dorsata. The sequence continues at coordinate 376,184 of NW_006263538.1, read as the reverse complement.
CAATATCAATCTCGTCGCCGCTCTGCATGCGATCACGCAAAAGCGCAAAACGAGTCTCTCTCTCTCTCTCTCTCTCTCTTTGAGCGACCGATTTCTCGCCGCACCCTCGTCACGGCTCTCTCTTGTATTTGATGCGCTTTTTTTTTGGAGGAGGAGGAGGAGGAAGAGGAGAAGATATTCGAGGAGAAGAGTTAGTCGATTTGGATTGGGCTAGGGGGACGAAGAGTATATTGTTGTTGTATTTGTTTTCGAGATGTAGAAAGTAGTAGTAGTTGAGTTAAATTTGTTTTTTACTCGTGTTACGTGATGATGTCACGTTGTAATTGTGGATTGCTTTTTTGTAGAAAAAGAAGGATCGACGATATAATTGTTAATTTAAAATTATCTTTTGAATTCTTTTTGAATTATCAGGCTTGCATTAAATGTAATTGAAAAGAGGAATGAATAAGCACACTTGAGAAACACTTGAGTCTTAAATTTTTACAAGATAGTCGAAATATTATATTTTTCGAAAGAAACTCTTTCCTCCTCATCCTCGAGGATCATCCGCGAGTGTACGAAAGAGTAGTGTATATCCGAGCGCGATAACACGGATTCGACGATAAACGTTATCGATTGCCACCATTCCTTCCAGCCCACGTTAGAAGCCGATAATATAGCCGTTGTAAAATTATGGCCGCCATCGTCTTGCTCGCCTCTTTCCTCGAAGGATCGAACCCCCTCGCTTACATATATATATATATATATATATATATATACCACCACCTTCGAGCCTATGAATACTAAGCAGTTTATAAAAATGTTGATTTAGCACCTTTATATACGCCACCCTCGCGACGATGTCGTTGCTTCTTATGCCGATCGCCGCCGATCGAGGCGGAATCTTCTTTTTTCGAATCTCTTTTTCATCCTCAAACTGATAGAGTAATGATTCCACATTCCATTTTTAGTGTCAATAGTCA
>NW_006263538.1:374671-375194 GCF_000469605.1 Apis dorsata | reverse complement strand
TTTCGAAAAATAAAAAAAAAAAAGAAATTCCTAATTAAAATATATCATTCGATATCCATCATACTCTTCGCCTAACTTAACCCAATTCAATATTAAAAAAATACCTATTTTTTAAATCTTGAAATTTCGTTAACACTTGTCAATTATTTATACAGACGTTTATAAATACGATTGATTTTGAAAATGATCGCAAATAAGCAAAATGATAGATACATAGAGAACGGATCGGCACGGAGAAGGGGAGGTCAGGAAGTCGAAAGAAAAAAACGTTTTCACAAACGTGATCCCAAGCTCGTTAAAAGATCTCGCAACCACCGCTCGAAAACCGATTAAAACACACCTAAACACACGGAACAATAAACGTCGGAGAACAAATCCAAAGCAGGCCGAATCCCGCGCGCAAGGTCTCGTAATCTCCCCTCCTCCCCCCAACCCGACCAATCCAAACGAAGAAGAAAATTCCTCGAACCCGGATTAATCGAATAAACCTTCGGAAGTCGTAATAACGCGTTCTCCGCGTTTT
>NW_006263538.1:370825-374559 GCF_000469605.1 Apis dorsata | reverse complement strand
CGCTATCCTCTCGATTATATTAGGCCTCGGCAATCGATACGGGATTTAATCTCCTTAATCGGTAATTATCCCCACCCATTTCGGGCCCCGGTGGGTATACCTGTGGATGAAATTGGGTTATGGCTGAAAACCTTCGTTCCTCCCTCCCTATTCGGTTTCGTATGGATGAAGATGCGTTCGAAAACGTATCGACATAGGAGAGAGAGAGAGGAGGGGGGAGGAGGAGGCGGCTCGATGTCCGAGCCGGATAGGGTTTCTTCTTCGATGGAGGATACGTGGACATCCGTGGTCACCACCCTTGGCAATTGCTCTCTTCTCCCATGGATATGGGAGGATAGGAGGTGTAGAAGAGAGGGAGAGAGGGAGAGAGAGAGAGAGAAAGGTGATACTGGTTAGCCGAACGGTATTGCTTTCGTTGCGGCTCTTGATTTTTATTGGTCGGGGAGGAAATGGTGGAAATGGTCGTTAGATCGAGGAGTTCTCCTTTAATTTGCCAAATTTTTATCTCGAAACGTTTGATATCGAGCGGGGGGGAGCAGTTGTTCGGGGCAGCAATTGTTGTTTATTCGCGTGTATACTCTCCTCTCCTATCCACTTATCACGTCGCGGCAATGGCTTCCATCGTGCACCAACAAACGCGATTACCAGCAAATCCTGAAACCCAAGTGCTTCCTCTCTTTCTCTCTCACTCTTTCGATTTGTTCACGGCGCGAAAACGCCATCTACGCCGTCTGAAACTCGCGACCGTGGTGCCACGCTGTGGTGAACGGACGACAGGAGACACGTTCCCCTAGATTCGTGAATTGCGAGATACAGATGTTCTACAAAACGTCGGAGCCACGGCCGATGGCCAATAATAGGCGACACAGGGTTTATGCGTGCGCGCTAAGTAGCGATCCCGCAGGAGACCGCGGGACAATGCGAGACCCTTCGTATATTTTGACTTTTTGACAGATGGCCGGTGGTTCTCGTGCCTTGTATTTCCAAACGTTGGTGAGACGTGGTGGAACGAGGTGTGCGTTGGAAACCGTTTCAGCTTTCGCACGGAAAACGGATGCTTCTGATTCATTTATGGAGGGATTAAGGAAGGGGAGGGGGGGAGAGAAAAGGAAGTTCTATAGAGACGAATACGCGTGTACTTTTTACTAGCCGAGAGATCACTGTCGAGATCACAGTGGCACAAAAGGGAAAGTTCGTAGTCACTCTTGGATCAGACAATTTGCTGCCTTCTAGTTTTATTTGGGATCGTTCTTTTGTGTAGGACATGTGTGACGAGGTTATGTTTGAAAAATGTTACGTTGGAACTTTCTTTTATGAAATATTCATCGTAAAGAGCATATATGTAAATTGTAAGTATCATTTGTAATTGTATGAATTTGTATAACTTTCTCTGATAAATCAAAAGTTTTATGTAAAATTTCAAATGTTTATTACTTGTGATGATAAACATGATCAATTGAAATGCTTTTCTTTTGCATAATGTAAATATATAGGAATTGATGTTTTATTGTTATTGAAAAAATCAATTTTTACAATATTCTCTTGTAATCCACTTTGTTGTAATAATATATTTCTTCAAAAAGCAACGACATCAAGGATGATTCAAATAGAAGATATTCTCACTTATGTTATTTTATATTCTTCAATCCATTTTTTTTATGTAGCAACCTTATTATTCTTGAAAGTTTCTATACGAATAATAATTTTAATTACAAAAAGTGTCAAAAAATGTTAGAAAACATAATATTTTTTACAATAATTTTACAATATTCTCAAATTGAAGATACATTTTTGTTATCCTTTGAATAATTTTCAATTCACTTTGTAGTAATAGACATAAGTAGAAGATATTCTTACTTATCTTTTCTATTCTTCAATCCATTTTCTTTATGCAAACATTATAAATGTTTCTATTTGAAAACTTCAATTCCTTTTCTAAAATTTAAAATCAGAAATTTCCTAAACACTTCCACTTGCATCAATACTCATTGTTCTCTATCTTACAATCAAATCTCAAGTCACAAAAAGTCAAGTCACAAAGAGACCATAACCCAAACATTGAATTAAATTAAAATAACTCGGGGTAAATCTTTTATCCAAGAATACCTTGTTGCCCATTCACGAACGAGTGTTTACAAAAATCAGGAATGGCAGGTAGATGATAGATGGATACCGTGCACCAGATTCCCAGCTTTTAGACTACGAACAGTGGGACGATTCTCGCAAAAGGAGACTAACGGCCAAGGAAGAAATAATTGGCCGTAAAAGCCACGTTTCTCTAACCTCGTGACGAGGTTGAATGCACCTTGGCAGCGGGGTACGATCTGTTGTGACCGTCATCCCACAATGAGGCCTTTTAGAGGTGAACAGGATGCTGTGTAAACGCTTCCCGCCAAGCTGATGACTCCTTTTGCACCGAGTCCACCTCCTTTTCTCTATACTACCTACCACGATGAAACAGGAATTCGATTCTCTTTTGTACTGCATGCTCCCTCTTTTTGACCAGAAAACGATGACTCTATTCCCAACGGGGGTGGCCTCCGGTTTACGTGATTATCGTTTAAATTTGGAAAAATTTGAAATTTTTTTTTTTTCTCTCCTATAATCAAATTTTTATTTCACAAAGAAAACAACGAAGAAACTTGTACACGTTTATCCTCTTTTTTTTTCCTGCATATGCAAAAGATTCCAAGTTATTTTTCCCAAAAATAAAATTAGATTTATTAAAAAAAAAAATAATTCTTTGCAATTTTTAAATGGAGATCAATGTATATTATGTTATATTATATATTTATAATATTCGGATTTTCTATTTTCACGAGTTTCCATTATTATATATATATATATTATTTATCAAAAATGGCCAATTTAAATTTCCATTCGCAATTGTCGCAAAATCTTCGACACCTCTGATCCCAATTTGCAAGCTGACGATAACGCTAATACACGATTCGATATTAAATCGCGAGCTGTTTGCGGCTCTCCACTCGGCGGCAAGGTCCCGCAAGGTGTTTCACGGTGTAATTCTCGTAAAGTTCAATCGTTCGCGCGGCCATTTCGGCGGAAACGGGTACTCACCGAGGGCAGGCGATCAAATATCAGCGGCCGCGTTTAAGCTCTTATGCAAACTGTGGCGCCCCCCTGTTATTTCGTGAACGTGGCGTCCGCCGATTTCGCGGCCGAAATTATTATTGTGTCTCGTTACGAGCTGGGGCTGTATCGGCCTCCTGAAGGACCTTTGGTCACCATTTGCTGAAAGACAATCCTTTTGGAAGGCTCTTAGACGTAACGAAGCAATTATCGTCGAGATCCAAGGAAATAAAAGAAAGAAGAAATTGTGCGTTTTTGAATTAATTTTTAATGGATAGTTGATAGTTATTTTTATTGCCACCAGATGGCTGGTAACATGATACATTCGGGTATTTCAGAAATTCAATTTTAACAATAATTTAATAATAATCACACCAATCTTTTATTATAAAACTAAACCTTAAATCCTATAAATTACACTTATGCTTACTCTTTTACCAGTATACACATTTTTATATCATGTTTCGCTCAACAACAATCCATTGTAACTTTTGGTCCCGTTCAAAGCTGGTTCCAAAAAACAACGAGAGAAATTTTCTAAGAAAGGGAAGGAGGTGGACAAAGGCCAAAGCGTTGAACAAAACGGGCGAGTGTCGCGAGCGTACCATTCAAACAACGACGCGTGTAGACACATTAGACGGTCA
>NW_006263538.1:366894-370501 GCF_000469605.1 Apis dorsata | reverse complement strand
TTTTTTTTTTTTAAAAGACGCGCCTCGAGGATCCCTCCCATACGTGTGCACGGAGGCTGACCACCCTGGCGCGCCATGATTTATGGCCGGCCAGAAAATATTTGTGCCTGGGTATCCGATTGTGCGTGGCCCGAGATCTGGCCAAACATTTTCATTTGTGAAAGACGACCAGTGTATGTGAGAGAGAGAGAGAGAGACGCAGAAAGGCAAGATGCACGTACATAATGCAAATGGGTCGAATGAGTGAGAAAAGCGTTATGAAGCTCTCTATGGCGTATTTCCTTTGAATAGGTAATCAGGAACGATAATTTGAATGTAATTTTTCAATTAGGAATTGGCAATTTCACATTCAATATCATGTGTCAGTGTTATATATATATATATATATATATATAGATCTAGTGATAATAATTTTTAAAATTAATGAAAATTGTGAAGTTTGTATTTACATTGTAACCACTGTCTTTTTATTTACATCCTGTAGGTGAAAAGTGTCGTTACGTTAATGTCTGTTGACTGTTGAGAAAAAGTCTCGCGGGACGGCACAGGGGCAAGAGGGGTCCCTCGTTAAGACCGCCTATCTGTACTTTAGACGTTTTGTTGACAATCCTGACACAATACATTCTACGTAGTAGTAGGACAGTTATAATTTCAAAATCGTAAAAGTTATTTTCATTTATTAAGTTAGAATAATCATTTAAGAGTGAAAACTATTAATTATTTCGATACGATCTATACTATGTCTAGTTTATTCGTATACGTACAATTATTATTTATACCATTTAAATATAAAATTATATTTGTAAATTAATGTTACAAATTATAATTAGTCTACGTATATTGATGAGAAATAAAAAAATTTTTATATTTCATATCGATTCTATGTCTACGCTAATGCATCGAGGTTTAGATACGAAGATCGTTGTTTCGATTAATATACGTGACAAATATGACACGATAGAAACAAAATAGACGTTTTCTTTCATATTAACCAATCAGACATTCCTTTCTATTTTTTCCAAACAATAAATATCTATTTTAAATAATTAAAATAAAATGTAAATTTATTAAATTAAAATTATGAAAACAAGTAGATAATTACATGTTTTTTAATAATCGTAAAAAAAAAATTATTCAAAAATAATTTATTCTTTCGAACCGTTATAATCGATAAAAAGAATAAAATCTGTCCAACTCACAATCAGGCATGGACGACCACCTGCCTTCCGACGTCTTATTCCATCGTATAGTGTAACGATTACAAGCCTTGGGATACCTGTAACGCCTTCATTCATTACCACCTACCGCTCAATGGGCCCAACGTCGCCAATTAATTAATCCCACCGTCCCGCTGCTCGGTTAACGAGTCGGTTGATCGGCTGGCACGGGCCCCGGAGAAACCGGTAGGCCAGTAAAAGGTGAAATGATTGTACGCCGTTGATTAAGTGTTTTGATTGATGGGCGAAGAGTGGGAGAGATTGATCGGAGAGAGTGTGATTGAGGTGAACCCGTGTGTTTGTGTTTTATGGGGAACGTTAATGATGAATGCTGAGCGTGACGTGATGACAGGATTTCAGTATCTATCTTGACACTCTTCTCCTTTGGTGTAATAACTGAGTATAAAGTACGGATTGCTCTTTAATTTTTTAAAAAATTGAATTAAAACCGTCAATTTGAGAAATTTATTTGTTTTTTCAATTTCAAAGGTATCATAAAATAATTAAAATCGAGATACTATTATATAAAATAATTATGATTTTTGATGAGTTTGGATAGAAACTAATATTATTAATTTTGTTAAAAACACTTAACGTTGTTATTAATTGGAAAAACAGAAAATCTATAGTTAAAATTTTATTTGTTACTTAGAAAGTATCGAAGAACAGTTAATTTAAAAATCAATTTAATATTTTTATCTTTTCTTAAACAATCCATTCATTAAAAGTCTTAAATTTTCTTCTATAACGTAGTACAATAAACAAGTTTTTTGTCATATTATGTTCCTTCTAATAAAACATAACCTTACCCCATGAGCAAACAATGCGTGAAACACATTATCCGATATATCCAAAATACGCAATATTCATTAATTAAAGTATAATAATTTCACTTACCAGGGGAAAGAAAGAAGCAGAACAGAAAATAATTCTACGCGAGAAATAAATCAAAATAAGAGATCTATTCGGAAACAGGAGCTCACTATACGAATCTAAATCGAATTTTCACCAAAAATAGATCCACGTTAGGTTAACTTTTCTAGGTACGAAAGAGACGTCACATTTAGAATTAGACCAATCGTTGCACTTTCTACCCTATTGTGCACAAGAAAGAGACGTTTCCATTCATCCAAGAAGCGGATCTCGTTGTGGGTGGCATTTTCTCGACGCCAGTTTTTCGCTCCTTTGAATAGAGACGATCTCCAAGATCTCCTGTCCTTCTCCTCCGTCTCTCGGTGGCGGCGCTCAAATCGCATTTATGCGCGAGTTACGAGCCGACCCCTCTCTTCTGCCTATACTCCACTTTCGTATATACCTTTATGGTAGCTCCATAGAGACGTCAATCAGTCGGCGTTGCCTTCCTTTCACGAATAATTCTAAAGTCCCCCTCGTCAATCGATCCGCAACCTTGCCGTCTCCTTTCCTGTCCTTCTTTGGGATCTTCTTTCTTTCCCTTCCTCGTTCCATCTCTCTCTCTCTCTCTCTCTCTCGCTCTCCAGGCTTTGGATACAGAGCGAGAGCGCTGGAATCCGCAAATCGGAAAATGGGAACGTTCGCATCTGCGTGAATGCGAAGAGGGAGGGGGGAGGAGGAGTGTATCGCACATCTGCGAGTCGCAGGAGTACGTGAAATCATAACTTCTCGTCAATTTTGAAGTATTAAACGTTTCTTTTTTTTAAAGAGAAGAAGAAAGAAGTTTTCCCCCATCCTTTCAATTTTCGATATTGCAATTTGCAAATTGCCGATTAATTAAGCCGATTTTGGCTCATTTAAATTGCACTTTATTGTATTCGCGTTAATGGATTATCGACTAAAGTGGCATTAGAACGAAATACGTTTTTGAGAAACTTATTAATTAATTATCCTTCAACGATATTATTCGAAATAATATATTATCGAATTATCTCATTTTCGTTCAAACTTTTATTAGAATATTTATGAATACTTTTAATGGATATTTTTTCGAATCTTGCACTTTCGTCTAAAGATAGAAGGAAGAACCGCGTATCCGGTCACCGGTGATCTCATCACCGGAAGAGGCATCTTGCTTTCGATGGGCTGCTAAAAGATATATTCTCTTTGACGAATCCGGCGGATCGAACGATCTTCGGATCCCACTTCTTGGAAACCGTTTCACCAGTAAAAGTAAACGAAAGACGTACGATCGAATGATTTAGATCATCGTTGGTCATTAAACTGTCATTCTTGAGAGATTTAATCATCCAACGATTTCTTTCTCTATTTTACTTATTAATTTTGTTAAATTATCGACAACTATATCCACCTTTTTATCACCGCTTCATTTCTCATTCCATGCCCACTTTTACTTCCGCTTAACGAAAATATATCGAAAATATATATCACCGCCAACCGCTAATTCTATTTCTTCC
>NW_006263538.1:363751-366308 GCF_000469605.1 Apis dorsata | reverse complement strand
GACAGCGGCCAATATGGCTGTGCCCAAGTCTCCCTTTTGCTCTTTGTCGGCCGCGTTACGCAAGCTGTTGCACCCGCATCTGCGCATTCATGCAAAGTCAAAACCGTCGGCCCGTCCACTCTCGCCCATCCATCCGTCCATACGTCCGTATCATCTCTCTCTCTCTCTCTCTCACACACACACACACATACTCTCGCCTCCGATAATCGCTCCAGGCGCGTCGCTGCATCGCTGCATTTTTTCGCCCGCCCCTCTTTAAACGCCGTATCGATTCCCCGGGATACAAGTAGTTCCAGAGGTGCATCTCTACCCTCTGAGACGCGGGGCCACCACCTTGATCGACTCGAACTCGAAGTCCAAGGCTGATCATATATATACGAAATTCGAAGTTAACGTGAACAATTATCGTTTCATCATAATTTCGTGATGTGTGGGAGTATAATTAATTTCAGTTTCGAATTTGTTTATTATATAAAGATGTTATTTATTATACAAGTGAATAATTAGATTGAGTTACGTTTAAAAAAGAAAAAAGAAAAAAGAAACTCAGCCAATAAACTTGTACACTTCGAGTGAGAAGAGAAGGGAAGGAATCGTCACGAAACCAGCTCAACGTCTACGTCAAAGTTGTTCCTTTTTCACGTACATATATGTGTGTGTATATATATATATATATATGTATATATACATGCATATACACATACACGGGAGGATCGTTTGTTTCTGCGGCCCGTTTAGCCAATTGCCGCAACAAAGGCGCTGCTGGCTCGCGGAGGGGTTGTTTGTAGCCGGAGTAATGGCCGCCGAGGTAACCCTCCCTTGTCCCTTCGTCGAGCTTCCTACTCCCTCCCCACTCCCCTTTTATATCTCTCACCTAACCAACGCGCGCGAGAAACAGAGAGAGAGAGAGAGAGAAAGAGAGAGGGAGAGCGACAGAGGACGAGATAGCACGGAACGAGGAAGAGGAGGGGGGAGAGGGGGGCTAGACGAGGAGAAGACTAGAGGAGGAGTGAACTCGATCTACCCTCTACCCACCGGCGGAACATTCTCGCGCGGGTGCAGCCTCGTAGGTAGATAGGGGGCGGGTAAATCCGAACAGGAAAGCAGCCGCGTTCGAGGATCGGGGATTTATTCGGAAACTATTGCGCGAGGGGGGTCTAGACGGAGGTGTAGTAGGTGGCGGTAGCGGAGAGGAGAGGAGAGAGACGTGGGTGGAAGGGTGAAAGGGTGAAATATATATAGGAGCATTTATTGGTTGGTGGGTTAAAAGAGAAGAAAAAAAGGAAAAAATGCGAGATTTCGTTAGAAAACGTTATATTTCGATTTTGACTACTGAGTTTCGATGAAGAAATATAGTAATATACATAAAATGATCGAGAAAAAGCGATCGATTGCTTCGAACAGAAAATTCGAAAGGAGGATGAGGACTTTGTCGAAATTCAGACTTATGAAGAAGAGAAAGATCGATTTGGATAAATTATTTTTGCTTATTCGTGAATAATTAACGAATGAAACGAAACTATTATGCAAGAGGATTCAACTAGAGTTGTAGGTGGCAAAGTGCCTCTGAAAGTGAAATGGTTTAATTTCGATGGATAATGTATTTCTGCTCGTGTGTCTTTCACTCATCATAATTAACGAATAAAACAAAACTGCAAAGGAATCTTTTTAGATATAATTGTGGTTAGATTTAATTTCGAAGGATAAACTGTTTCTATTTACGTAAAGGAATGAAACTAATGCAAGTGAGTCGAATCAGAATCGTAGGTGGCGCCAGATGCGATTGGCCGAGCGAAACTCATGTTAGAAACGAGAAAAAAGGAATCCCATTTAAAAAGGATTAATTTCTATGGATAATGTATTTCTTAACGTATCCTTCCACGCTCGTCATAAATAAAAAATTAACGAATAGAACAAAGCTGCAATCCGAATCCAAGAGTTAATTTCGATGGACTAACTATTTTTATTCGCGTATCATTCTTTCCCATATTCGAGGGAACGAAACGAGATTATATCGCGCAAACGAGTCCAACGAGAGTTGTAGATGGCGCTAGGCGCACTTGGCCGAACGAGCTCAGATTAGAAAGAGGGAAAGAGAGGTGTGTAGAGACGCAGTGGTGGGGATGGAAGGGTATCCGCGTGTGCTCGCAGCTAAATGCTTCCCACCTCTTTCCGCATCCTTCGGCCTCTAAACAGCTCGAAAACGCTCAAACGTGATATATTATCGGACGTATATACGGAGCACAGGCGTATTTATCCGTGGAACGGCGATGGCACACGCCTGTGTAAAGGAGGGGAAGAGAGAGAGAGAGAGAGAGGGGCCGTAAACCTGCCAGCGCAAAGTATTGCATAAATAAGTGCACCGGGCGAAATATTCATGGCCGTGCCAAACCGTCCTCCCCCCTCCACTCCTTTCCACCATTTTCACGGCACTATCCACCTTTCCGTCGCTCTACGGCCTCCTTTTTTACTCCGTGGACCATCAAGCCGCACCGGCTGAGCCGGATATCCACCGCGCGTCGTTCTCCTCTTCACGTATAAGCGAGATACCCAACCC
>NW_006263538.1:362440-363695 GCF_000469605.1 Apis dorsata | reverse complement strand
CTCCGAAAAGCGCGGATCTATTCATGAGAGTCTCTATCGGTGGCGGGCTCGTCGATAAATTCACCTCCTCCCCGCGCCCTAAATAGGTGTGTGTATCGCGTGTGTGGAACGACGTTTTGCGCGCAGGCCAACTGGAGGAATAGTCCAAGGATTCGCGCGAACAGGATATGGTTATAAATTTTTCGCAGGCTTCAGATCCCGTGGAAATCGAGTCCAAGTTATTTTCTTACGTCTTTACATTGACGTTTCACGGCCAATTCACGGTTTTCTTTCTCGATTGAGAAATATTAATTTTTTTTTAATAATAATTCGCTCGGATTGTGCAAACAATGACTCGATTTTACTTTCCTTTTCTTTTAAGACTATTAAAATGATGTTACTTTTATTTATTATTCTAAAATCCTTTTTTTTTTTATACACAATATCGTCTCGTCATAAACTTCTGAAACGATAACAAAGATTCGTTTTTAGAAAGAAACAACGATCATCTTCTCATCATCGAAGTACGACTGGTACTTCGTTTCAGGCGTTACACGCGAAACGCAGTGAGAGGCGCGAGCGGAGGAAGCCAAGCAAAGGACAGAGGAGGAGAAAAAGACGGAGAGGAGGAGAGGTGGAAAGAAGTCTCCATCAATAACGCACGTCCGCGCCTTGAAGACGTGGAAGACCGCAAGATTAATCACCCTTCTTCACTCGCTTTCTTGCCTACGTTTATACGCACGACAATCGCGAGAGGAAACTCTCTCTCTCTCTCTCTCTCTCTCTCTCTTTCAGGGCCACCTCCTCGAACAAACGCGGCTCCTCAAACTTATCCTCCTTTTCTCGCTTTTTACTCGACGACAACCCGTCCCCCCTCCCCTTCTTCTTCTTCCCCCCCGGTTTTCTTCGCATTCCACGCCACGGAACGAATAAGGACCGTTTCCTTAGCGCGAGCTGCGACACCCGCCGCCACTTTTTGCCGCCGCATCGGGCCCCTTAACACGATGCTTAATTGCGAGAATATAAATGGCAATTCGAATAATCGCCCGATTTCGATTTCAAGGCAATTGAAAAAGGCAATTTATGTTTAAGCGTGGAATGATTGGTNTAAAGAGTAAAAATAAAAAAATGAAAAATAAAGAATTGAAATTATATTAAAAGGGATAATATATATATATAGTTATATATATATAGCATAATATAGTTAAATATATATAGTTATATATATATATATATATAAAAAGGTATGTTTAAGCGTGGAATGATTGGTAAGGAC
>NW_006263538.1:362032-362414 GCF_000469605.1 Apis dorsata | reverse complement strand
TAAAGAGTAAAAATAAAAAAATGAAAAATAAAGAATTGAAATTATATTAAAAGGGATAATATAAGGAAAATTGGGGATAAAAGTGAATCGATGAAAAGTGATTAAAGAAATGCGTAAGTATCAAGATATCAGTAGTTAACGGTCGCGTGGCGCTAGTGTCGCAATCATCCTCTTATTCCAAAAAGGGAAATTGGGGATAAAAGTGAATCGATGAAAAGAAATGCGTAAGTATCAGGGTATCAGTAGTTAACGGTCGCGTGGCGCTAGTGTCGCAATCATCCTCTTATTCCAAACAACTTTCTGTAAACTTGTTGAATATTCGTGCAAATTTTTATACTCGAAGATATGCATCAACCATCGACTACGAGTTGATAATACGCGC
>NW_006263538.1:357992-362001 GCF_000469605.1 Apis dorsata | reverse complement strand
TGCACGACCCCCTCGACGAGGTGGAAGAAAGTCCAGCGAGGAGGGGGGAGGTGGTTGACGACCGCATCGTTTCTCTTCATCCGCAGCTGTAAGCCGAAGAAAGAGAGGGCGGAGCGGGTTTACGCGGTTTTTCTACCGCGCGTCATTAATATCCGTTGCCGCGACGCCTCCTCGCAATTTGTCAACATCTGATATTTAATTTCACGCCCCCTTTACCTTGTCCTGCCTGCGTGGAGGGGGAGGGTGCAGCTGCTGACCGCTCTTGAAAAAGAGGAAAAAAATCTAGGAATTTAAAGGAATGCAAATAAATATTTTTCTTTGTTTGTTCGCTTTTTGCAACTTCTTTACATTGGTTGTGGTAATTCTTGCGCTTTCTGGCTAAAATCTTGCCTCCAATCATTTTTCACTCTTAGGTTTTGGTATGTTGGAAGGTTGAAATTTGTAACGATGGATGTAATTAGAGAAAAATGGTTTGGATTGTTTCCCGAGGAATATTTTTTATCCGTTAAATTTAATCGAATCGATGGATTTTCCATGCTTGCGTCAGTTGGTACTTTAGGAAAATACGGAAATAGTTGCGTATTTGGAAAGATAAACAACTGGTGTCTGGTAGCCATTAGTAAGTTTCGATAATACTTGTCACGTGCCTAATTCGAATTCTGTTTGGAAACCGTTGAAATGTTAATTTCTAGGTTATTTATAGGTTATGTCACTTTTGGGCCCGTCCAAAGTCGATTTAAGTCAAAATTAAAAGCGTTGAAATCTCTATCAATTTCTCAAAATAACAACATATTAACTCTATCATAAACCAACGTTATTACAGTTTAATTTATTATTATTATTATTATTATTATTATTATTAGATTCCACATTATATCATAAATCAAGATAGATCAATTAGATTATTTTTGTCGTCGTTTAAAATTAAATACTTTCTCGTTCAATTAATAATTTTAAACCTTCAAACACCGTAAACTTTCCTAAAAGTAATCAACCAAGGCCTCCTCAATAATCCCCGATAATTAAATCAACAGGGATAAAGAGAGACACGCGTTCAACTAGAACGCGATTTGTAGCGATTAATTAAGACGGAGCGAGTATAACGACCGTTGGCCAAACGTCCATCTCACAGTGGCCCACGGGATGTGCCTATTGGGCCGGCGTGCGGTCACTTCCGCTTCCCTTGGAACTGACCAACGCCATAACCTCTCCCTCTCGTGCTGTGTGCTCACACTCGTGACCGAGCATCGTCGTATCCCTGCGGTTTCGCGTACACCAGGCCTCATCCCGGATGATTAACGGCACCCCAGAGGTTGGCCAGCGTCTATTATCTTCTGGTTTCCTCCGCGTTTATATCTAGTCGTATAACCAGCTAGATTGGGTGTATCGATGGAAAAAGAGGGGAGGGCAGTCCGTCGAACGATGAAAAATATTCCTCGAGGTGGTCGATCAGGGTGTGAATGTGGAGAGGTGATGTTTTCCTATGCTTTTTGTTCGAAATTGTTCGATCCAAGATGTTAAATACAATCGTAGGATTTGAGAAAGGATTTCAGAATATTTAATTACCCAATATTACTCAATTTTAATGATTCTAGTATTATTCTGGTAATAAAATTCTAAATATTTTCAATTAATTCCAGTTGGATTTTAGAAATATGGTAATTGATAGAAAAATTAAATACATTGTTTCTGGAAGCTGTTACCTGTTACAAGAGCATGATCTGAAACAATCGATATAACGATTAGTACGAAAATTCCATCAAGTATTTTCACAATCGAATTAATTTTAGCAAAATTATTTTTGTTCGTGTACACTTAATCACTTTTCCTAAAGCGAATAAGAAAATTACGAGACACGGAGAGAACAAGATACGATAAAATGCAGAGTCCAACGAAACGGAAGGTAAACGCACAGGCGGTTAGGAACGGCGTGTGAAACACAATTGGTATTAATGCGGGAGAAGGTATAAGGTCGAGATAAATGATGGCTCGCTTTTAGCCTTTTGCTCCTTTTCCCATTCGAATGGGGAAATGGATATTAATGGGTTCTGGGCAAGAGATGGCCACGCGTACACACACACACACGCGCAAATATATACACATATACACGCCTCTAACCGTCGCGGATAGACTCATCAGGCTGGACATGCCTCGCTGATTATACATACAAGCGTGCTGCCTCGTTACCAACGTTTAGCCGCGATCCTCGCGCCATCTACGCCCTTTGTAAACACGTTTGAGCGATTGCCTGCGTGCAAAGACGCGGTGGATTCTCCTTGGTAATTGGCCTGTTACGCGAATAGAGAATCGTTCGAGGTTTGAATCGACCGTTTTCACGCTTTCGGTTTAGCAAAGATTGTTGTTGGTTTTAGCGATGATTGTGCACGACGAAAGTGTTCACCGACTTGTCCCAGAGAGTGTTTTGGTTAGGTATGAGTGACGTTGTCGAGATGATCGTCGAGATGTCGTTGAAATTCCAAGGTGAATGATAAATATTGTTGGATAGATGTTTAGTAGTGATGGGTGTAAACCTATCGCAGGTGTTGACGAACAACAATCGAATTTTTTATAAATTTTCTTGTGAGAAAGATGTGATAGTTTTCCAAGTAGACTTTATATAGCTACTTGTACAGGTATTGTACAGGTTGTATTTTGAATTTTATCCAAGTTTGAATTTTAAATAAATCGTAAATTAAAATTTTAATAAACTGATGCGTATACGCGAATTTAGGGATGAAAAATATCATCGTCGAATTCTTTTGTTACTGTGATATAACTGTTATGATTTTCTTTGATTTCGAATCAAAATTTTTGAAGAAGTTGTAGATTATTGATTATAGAAATTTTCTTAACGAAATGTTCGCCACGAGTGACCCTAATAGCGCTAACGGGATTGACAGCACGCTTTTCCGCGAGCCGTTCAATTGGTTTCCAGGCCTAATTAGAGTGTACGAAGCCAGCCGATTTCGTAATTGCCCGCCATGTCCTCTATCGGCGGCTAATTCCATCCCCTCGAGGGATGAGCCTAAAGCCCCACCGCTCCAAGTCCGATGACACGTTCAACCGGCTTACGAAACCTCGAGTTTTCCAGCAAATTAATAGACAGGAAAATATTGCCAGATTTTCCCTTCCAAGCGTCGAAAAATTTTATTCCTATTAATTTCTTGCGCAAAATAAGTCTCTAAAGTTGCGTTCGCAGCGAGGAACTTCACGAGTACGTAAATATTTAAATTTATCAAAATTAGAATAACGTGTATGGTGGAATTTAAGATATAAATAATAAAGTGAAACAATTTATTTTCATATCTCAATCCTACTATTATATTTTCTATGCTATATTCGCAAACAGTAAACAAGAAAAGTTACTAAAAAAGCAAGAGAAACATTCGGCCAATAAAAAGTACTAGACATTGTTTTCCATATATATATATTTATCTATACTAGTGAAAAACACTAGGCCAACAACACTAGACACTATAATTTCTATTTTCATTTATACCGCGTATTTATAGTTATGAATTATTATCAAAAATATCCAATGCTTCAAACCAACGACTTTTACACAACAATTTTGCAATAGCAAGGAAAGATAACGACAGGGTAGAGGCTCGTTGACGGTAAGAAACTCGAAACGACAGAGACGGCGGTGTCCATGCCGTGTCCAGTGGAGGGTGGTCGACTTTAGGTGTATATTAGGTGGCTACTGGTAGAGTAGGTACCCAGGCCACCGCACCAGGCGATAAGCTAATGCGTTTCGTGGCTTTAATGAGGTTGATTGGCGGCTATGGCGGGTCGCCGCTTTAACCGTCCTCCTATCGCTCAGCCGAGTGTGTTCACCTCTGTTCGGGGCCGAGCAACAGATTATTACTTACTTAAAAAGCTGTTAGCGACGGTTTCGTAAGCTAAACTGCCCTGTCCGTTGGGATAACGCCCATGGACACTCCGTGAACACACGGGGCGCCGAGTCACACAGCGCGATTGTAAATTCAGGGTGGAACGAAAAAATCTT
>NW_006263538.1:355586-357676 GCF_000469605.1 Apis dorsata | reverse complement strand
GATTTTTTTTTTTTTTTTTTTTTAACTGACGCGAATCTGGTTGAAAGTTGTCGATACACGTGGAATTTCGATGATTTTTTTTTTTTTTGATGAAAAAAATTGGACTAAATAAAATAAATGGATAATAAATATATTATTTTTTTTTTACTGGTTAGAAAAATTATCGTACAATTTTGATTATGTAAGAAACTCTATCCATCGATGAATGTACAAGCCACACGATGTTCCCTTATCCGTTCGCAGAACAATAAACTAAGTGTAATTAAGGCTTACAGTTGCAAGACAGATCTGCAACGAGACTTTCACTTTTGCCACGATAAAGATAATTTACCTTTGTGTAATATATGTCTCTTTGACGATTCAATTATCAATTAACTTTCGCAATATTTAATTAATACTGGCAATATCTGCGACCGGAAAATTTATTGTCCTGTGTTCCACGCGATCAAATTCATTAAAAGAACAGGAGAAACTTGGTCGAAAGCCAGGCTTAACCTCATAAACGAATGCGTTCCCAATCATCCGCATTATCTAATGGCCACCAACTGTGGCCACTTCTATCGAGTTAGGCCGCTAGTTAGCGCCACGTACGGTTCGCACGTTTAACGCTCATTGACTCATCCACTAGGGGGAGGAGGGGAGAGGCATACACTTTCCACAGAAATATAATTAAACGAGATAAGAATTCGTAGGGGTCCCCATCAGCTAAGCGACAATCGAATCGAGGGAGCTTTTTATGGCTCTTGGTTATATGTTGCGATCCAGATAAGTTTATTGAAATTGGCTATTAATGTCCGATTCAATTTCCAACCTATCGTTTTATTATTCCAAATGCAAAATTGCAATTGTTATTATTCTTGCAATAAAAATAAATAATCTAAGAGCAGAGCAGAGTAAACATTTCTTTATATACTTGTGATAAATATTATTAGGTTTGCTCTCGTTTGACAAAGTTCGTTTTAAAGCTTTTATTATTGGTGATTCTGTTCTCTCTCTTCAACATGTTGGACATGACAGTTATCAATTTTAATGATCCCAATTTGTTAAAAAATAAATAAAATATGATAAAATGAGAAAATAAAAATTTCTCAAGTTGCACACTTCGACATGAAAATCGGCAAATCTACAACTTGTCAATAACAGGCAATCATTTATTACCCCGATATATAAGTTATCGCGCGTAAGGGTAACGCCATCCTCGGCGTGCAACAACGCTCACCCACGCCGTGCCCAGTAGCCCGGCGGACTAAGGCGAGAAAAATCTGGCAGGGTGGCAGAGTCACAGATGGCCAATTACCCCCGACAATAAACACAATTTAATTTTCTATTCATTCCACTTAGCGCTTAGGCAGGGTAATCCATCACGCGGGATTATTTCGGCTATCTCCTCGCCGGCCCACAGCACACCTACCCAGTAGAAGAGAGCGAGAGAATAAAAGAGAGAGAGAGAGAGAGAGGAGAGAAGGTTGCACTGCAGGCCAATGCATTACCATCACACGTGCGCGTTGCACTGGCAACACCAACGTCCTACGTGCCTCTGCCCCCGGTTCTCTCGCACGCACGATATCCGGCCGGCTAATGCGTTCGTGCGCTACATATTTATGCCCAGAGATGGCCGATAGACCGGGCTACTGACCGGCGATCGCTCTCCTCCGGTGGGCCTGGATCCAGCCTCCCCTGATCCTAATCGTTCCCCATTGTGCCGGAGGAAAGTCGGCCGGGGAGCGGCGAAACGGGAACCGGCCGCGCGATTAAAATTTCCTAGGGAGCCCTAGGTGAGAATTGGTCGAACCGTTTAGGGAAAATTGAATGAGGAGTGGATGTTTTATTCGAAGTGACGCCGAATCTCGATTAATGTTGTGATAATATCGGATGAAGATGAAAAGTGAAATTCCTAACTTTTTCTTATCTCGAAGTGATATAATTAATTATGGATTCATTTTTATTTTTTTTTAACTTTTTCGAAATATCATTAAATTGGTTAGTTAATTAATTGGAGTTTTAATGATAATTTGAATAGGAGGAAATAGATTAGGGAAACTAATTATGCGATTAGAATTTTCTAGGGAGCCCTAGACGAGAATTGGTCG
>NW_006263538.1:352806-355301 GCF_000469605.1 Apis dorsata | reverse complement strand
TAGTTTTTTCGAAATATCATTGGATTAGTTAGATTATAGTTAGTTAGTACTTTAATGATAATTTTGAGTGGAAGAAAATAGATCGAGGGAACTAACTATGCGATTAGAATTTCCTAGGGAGCCCTAGATGAGAATTGATCGAAGCGTTCGTAGGGAAAGTTGACGAGAAATGAATGTCTTATTCGAAGTGATATTATTAATAATTAATTATGGATTCGCGATATTTTATTTTTTAGTTTTTTCGAAATATCATTAGATTAGTTAGTTAGTATTTTGATGATAATTTTGAATGGAAGAAAATAGATCGAGAGAATTAAAATTTCCTAGGGAGCCCTAGATAAGAATTATCGACATATTCAAAGTAATATTATTAATGATTCACTATGAATTCACGATATTTTATTTTTTTAGATATCATGAATAGAAATAGCTAAAGTAAACTTATAAACGATATAGTCTTTAATAATAATTTTGTTAAATTTGAGAGTTAATTAATGCTTTAATAATAAATTTGAATAGGAAAAAATACAAATTCTAGTTCTAATTCTAAGAAATCGATCGAAGCATACTGAAAAAGCCGATTGGAATTTCCAAAGACCAAAACTGATTGAATCGCTGGATATATATTTAAGGAAAATTGAGAGATTGGATCAGAGATATGCCACAGTGAAAGTTTGGGAAGATTTGTGATGGAAGAAGAATATTTGGATGTGCGAAATGAAAAATTAATCTAATCTAATCTTGATACGTACCGATAGATCTAAATTTATATAATTTTTAATTTATAATTTATAAGTGATCCAGCAATGGAATTATCTAGAAGATATTATTTGAACAGAAAATAATAATAGTCTTCCTAAAAGAAGAAATTATATATTTTTAGATACGTATTATTTTCTATAGAGAAACTATTAAACTATTCATAGAAAAATATAACAGTATAAAATAATTTAGAAATTATTTGATTACATCAAAAATTAATGATATTGATTGAATTTAATATATTTTTAAAAATAAGCCATTTACATATTCCCAAGTGATAAAAGTTAGATTCGTATTTCTATCATAACTGATACGAATCAATTTATAGCTCGTATTTACACGGCTGTACACAGTGATCCCGCCATTGAATATAAACTTGTTAAGAGATTGCCACGGACAGAGCAAGGAGAATAGGATGTATCATCCGCAGAAACGCGATCGGACTTGTTCAAACTGCGTTGCAACATCAGGATCAGTGCCCGCAGGTGGGATGCAAGCCGGGCTGATTCGTGCAATTTGAATGGCGCGTGGGTGGAGAACCAGTTAATTTCACGCCGTGTGCTCACTATATCCATCCCTTTCGCCCCAACGAGGAACAAAACACACAGATACTGTGCGTAGATGTAAATATCCGGTATATACTTATATACAGTTAGTCCCAAAAGTATCTAACCATTGTTTCATATTTCCATTACAATTCGTTTTTCTCTCTTTCGATTATCTCCATAATAATTTCACTCATTTCAATAATTGTATTTTTTGCTTTTCATTCTTGTGTAATAGCTCAAATTTTTAAAATATCTATCTCCAGAATAATTGAATTCTTGTTCTTGTAAAATCTAACCTAACCTCCACTATAATTGTCACATCAGTCAGGCATAATATGTGGTAATATCTTCATCTTTTTAATTTTAAACACGAGTCTCCACGAGAAGAATTTCGAATATCTCTACGATAATTGTCACGAAATTATCGATTCGATAATTTTCAAATTTTCAATCTAAAAACTTTTATTCTTCAAATTCTCAAGTATCTAAAATTTCTAAATTTCCAATTCCAATCTAAAAACTTTTCAAACATTTTACTCCTTAAATTTCGAAATTTCCAAAAAATTCTCAATTTTCAAGTTTTCAAAAATCCAAAATTTTCAATTTTCGATCTAAAAACTTTTCAAACTCCCATATATTTCTTTCAACTTCCCATATACAAAACTCGAGTCGTAATTGTAAAATAATCTTTCTCACCGACTTACAACTTTTCATAAATAATCACGAGATATACATATATATATATAAATATATATAACAAAGCCGGATAGCCTTTTGAATCCAACTGTACAAAGGCAGAAACACGGGGGGGGGTACGTACCGAGATCCTTGCCAACGTCTCCTTGGCCGCTTCTTATGCAAATCAGGCGGAAAAACTCGCGTGTTTTCAACGTGTTTTAATTATTCAAGCGACAACTTTCCGCAATGAAATTAGAACTC
The DNA here is from genome assembly GCF_000469605.1 of Apis dorsata. Taxonomy (NCBI): domain Eukaryota; kingdom Metazoa; phylum Arthropoda; class Insecta; order Hymenoptera; family Apidae; genus Apis; species Apis dorsata. The sequence continues at coordinate 353,052 of NW_006263538.1, read as the reverse complement.
GCGCCTCTCCCAGTCCCGACTCCCTGCGACAAGTGTTTCGCTTATGGCCGCCGCCCACTCCCCTCCCCTTCTCCCCTTCTCTATATACATTATACATATACTATGTATAAACGCGTCTGAATCAGCGGGCAAGAAACACGAGGAGGGGGAGGAAAGAAAGGTGGATGTTGAAGCTGGCGTTCCTCGGGGACGGAAGAAAATTAAGAGAGAGAGAGAGATATATATATATATATATATAGAAAGGAG
>NW_006263538.1:352366-352743 GCF_000469605.1 Apis dorsata | reverse complement strand
AAAGAGACGACGATGTATATACCCCGCTGGGTATGGAGCTCAGCTCGACGAGAACGATGTCAAGCGGCTGTCTGCTCGAAACTTTTCAAACAAAACGACGCCAGTCGCGGAATCTAGGTTGAGGCGTCGTCCTCGTCGTCGTCGTCGTCCCCGCGGATCCGCCGCTCGGGATTGTACCAGGTCGCTTCGATATCGACGACAAAATTCCTTCGAAAAAAAAAAAAAAAACAACTTGCAATTCGATCTTGAAAAGAGAAACTTAATAAATTTATAATACATACATAAGTGAGGATGATTTTTGCTTTAGTTATATTGCTTCTCACAATTTCTTCAATCATCCTACGCGATAATCGAATCCGTTTTATCGGTGCGCTCGA
>NW_006263538.1:350384-352272 GCF_000469605.1 Apis dorsata | reverse complement strand
AGAGAGAGAGAGAGAGAGAGAGAGAGAGCGATACAGCGAGGCAAATATAGCGAGAGACGTGACGGGTGTACGGCCGCTGGTTATTCGGTAGTAACAATAGCGAGTCGTGCCAGCCGGAGCAGCAGCATACAGGCCGTTTGTACGAATGAAATTATTCGCTTCTAGGAATATATAACCGTGAGGCGAAGAAGGCCTCGGAAAGGAGGGAGAGGAGAGGGGAGGGGAGGGGAGGGGGGAGGGCCCTCCTCCTCCTCGCGAGGCCACGGTTATACGGGTGTTGATTGCACGGCGGCAGCTGTGTTTTATGCGGCGAAGTAGTCGCGACATAACCTCTCTCTCGCTCGCTCCCGCCTTTTCTTATATTATATATTATATCGGCGTGTTAAACGCCTGCACCTTCCTGTTCCGACAAACTGTGAATATTATATTCGACGTGGCGCCGTTTATGCGCCAGACGAAGGAGGTGGAAATGTTTTTACGGAATCGCGAGGACGCGTGCTCGTACGACGACATCTGTTTTTGCACACAGTGGAGAAGATCAAGGTATTGGATTTTCTTTCCTCCTCTTAGACGGACGAATTAATTTTATAATTCAGTAATTTGAAAGAGAAAACTGAATTCGAAGAAATCGGAGTGTGATTACTTCGATAAATTCGAAGCTCGATTTAAGGGTTAGGCTTAGACATTCTTGTGCTTGTGGCTTCGTTTGAGATATTCGTTTCTCGATCCAGTTAATTTTATTTCGATTGAGAATAAATTTTTTTCAACTCGGATAGATAATATGGGTTAATAAGAATTTCGAAAGTATTTTCATCTAAATCATCGTACAAATATAATGGAAAGGGGGATCTATGAATACAAAAAGCGAAATAATGTAAGGATGGTCCCTGAATCACGTTCAATCCCACTATTCTTTCGAACAAAAGTTGTAAGCGTTAAGTGATTGCAACAAAGAGTCTACAAATCAGTCGCAAAACCAGCCTAGACCTTGTTCCACTAGGCACGAAAACTTCGAACCTAGCGTTTCAAACAAAGGAAAAAAGAAGAAGAAGAAGCAAGAGGAGAAGAGAGAGAGAGAGAGGGGAGAAAAAGAATCGATCAAAAGAAAGGGATACGCGGTATTCGTTGGCCGCCATTGTGTCCAAGCAGACAACCACCGGTCAAAAAGAGAGAGACGCTGCCAACCAAGAGCAAAGTCAGCTCTTATTTATGGCTATATTAATCCTTAAATGGTATCTAATGTCACACCAGGCACGGACAGATCTATCCCGGAGCCGGGGTTACAATCCACACTCTCCTCTCGGCTCTCCTCTCTGTAGGACTTGCTATTGTCGGTATACGTATTCATACGTGTGTTTTTGTGCTGCCGCTGCTGCCAGCCACTCCTATATACCACACCGGAGTACAAACGACGGTGTCGAGTTACCGGATGGTACACCACGGGGTGTCCGTGACTTATACCCTGTTTGGTTACCCTGCTTCTCGACCTCGCCTCCTTCCGTCCTTTTCCTTCCTTATTCGCGCGGTATACGCGCGTCTCCGTCTCACGCGCAGCCTCGACGAGGCTCGGTTCGTGCCTGCACCGTCGATCCTTGCTGGCCAAGATGTTTTGCGAAACGCAAACGTTTGTATCCCGCACGCTCGACCGAGCGGGGTGACGATAATAGACGTGCGACCTTTCTCGTTTTTCGTAATTACCCCCCTCCCTCTTTTAATCCATCAATTTGAAGGGTCCTGGATTTTAATTTGTTCGATTTCAAACGGAGGAGGAGAGGAGGAGAGAAAGTAACGATTTTGAAAATTTTACAATTTTTCTTATCGAGTACCTAAATTTATTATTTTATTTCATATAATTATTATTTCAATATAATGGGTCGATTACTTTTTG
>NW_006263538.1:347605-350096 GCF_000469605.1 Apis dorsata | reverse complement strand
ATATATATATATATATATATGAATTACTTCGTAGATCAGTCAATAAAAAAACCTAACCTTATTCCCCCGACCTTTCTCGTTCCAAGAATTACCATCGTACTCCGTCCACCAAAGGCGGACGTGTAATCGCGATACAATCTGTTTCGAGATAACTCAACGAGGAAACCGTTAAACCTTACCGGAAACGACATTTCTCCCTCCATACAAGGATCGAAGGATCACGAGTCAAAGGATCCCAAAGATCGAGAGAAGTAGCATCATGGCCGATGAACGGGAACGCGTAGCATTAGTCCGCCGAGGAATAAAACGATTGGTAGTCGAAAAAGCCGTGCAAGTGGTACGTGTCAGGGGAGAGGGGTTGGAATAATGCACGGCGGGGTGCACGGTCGCGCATTTAATCCAAGCAATAACAGAAATATCAGTGGAGGAGCACAATGGCCGGCGGAGATATATCTGTTATATACGAGGTACGACGCCACCTATCCACATGTACGGTGTCGTGTAGCCGAACCTTTGGAACGTACAACACAACGGGTAACCGTGCGCAGGCCGGCCGGTTATTGAGGTGTCACAGGCAGCGGCACCAAACAACGTGCGAACCAACCGAGCCGGGGCTAATGAATGGCGTCCTCCCTTTTCTTTTCCGCCTATGAAAAATTATTGTTGCTGCCTTGCGCGCCCCGCCGGGAGATCTCCTCTCACGGTGTCGACCTACCACCGTGCCACGTTCCCCATCCTCGTCTCTCTCTCTCTCTCTCTCTCTCTCTCTCTCTGCTCTGCTCGCGACCCTGCCGATGCCTCTGATACTCCTTGCGTCTCTTCTCTTCCTTGGATATCGTGGAGCGCGTAGCTACGAATCGTGTATACTGTGGATACTGATAGTCGTGGCGCTCGTAGTGGTGGCGCCCCGCCGAGAGGCCAGCTGGAACCATCGCGCTTCTTAACGTGGCGTGCCTCGTCGCACACGCGTCTTTCTTCGTGCATGTCTACTACGTGTTGTGTTCGAGGTCAGTGAGCGAGGATTTAAAAAAAGCGAGGATATTATTTTTAGTTCCTTATTTTTAGTATTCGTATTAAATATACGTGTCTACTCGTACTTGTGCACGGTTGGACGGACTGTTGTCCGACTGTTTGCGGACACTGTTTGAAGATAGTAGATAGTAGAGGCTCTATAAGTAAAGTGTACAGACTACGTATATACGAGATTTTTGGTTTTGACACGTATGTGGACACGGGTGGGTGTACTATTTGCCACTTGCAGCAATATCCGTCGATGCAAATACACTCTCTGTTTACACGGTACCTAACCTATAAATACGTTTAAATATCGTATTATTTTGAATTTGAATCTCGCGAAAACGTATGAAATTATCAATCGATCCGAACAAGGATAGAAAAAGGGAGTTTCGGTAGAGTGCTACACGCATGTATGTGCCAGAGGACGTTCGATTGTTAGGTTGGACGTGCGGCACATTTGTCTTGATAAAAGGGACGAGCAAATTAAAAGTAATGATTTGTAGAAATATTTTCGCTTCCCCACGAGTCTCTCTATCCTTGTCTCGACCCTTTGCCCTCTCCTTTTCCTGTCTCGGTCCGCTTCCTCCAGGGAAATGGAGCCATTACGGTGCCTAATGCCTCATCTGTTAGCCGTGCGAATCCGGCCATGCTCCTGTGGCCCATGCTTACAACGCTCCATTTATATAAAGCGAAAGGATATTCTCTCGACTCTGCTTACACGGCGAACAGGATACCGTCGGTTATTCCGCGGCCAAATGGTAGCTGGACGTTTTTGCAAGGCTTCCTGCGTGCCTTCCATTTTGGGCATATTATATATATATATATATATATATATATATATTTGGAGGTTGAAATTTAATTATTTCGGTTAATCAGGAGGATATTGGAAGGTTAAGGGAGAAGTTTTGTGCAAGTGCAATCGAGATTTGGTTAGGTAGGTATCGCAGTAAAAGATAAAAGTTCTTAAGAGTTTTAATGTTAGTTCCTGTTTGTTGAAACGAGTTGGAAGAAATTACAAGTGATATTGGAATAAGTATAGCACTTGTGCGCTAACCTTTTGTGTTTTATATTATATTTGCGACTATACAATTTCTTCCTGATTTCTTCGAATCAAAGATATCTATCATTTACAGTTTGGAGAATTTTTTGAATATTTATTTCTCTAATCTCATTTCTCGAAATTTAAAAATTTTTGATCCCACTGGATCGAAAGATAAGTAAGGAATTAAAATCAATAACGAATCCAAATATCTTCCAACATTTCTTGCTATAAACAAGCGAATCGAAAAGAATTTTCAAAATTTGAGACGACGAAAACCCTTAACCTTCGACGTTTCTTATCTCCTCGCATCGAAGCCAATAGCACGCGCAAATCTATTCCCGAACAGGGAAGGTACGATCGGAGGTAAAAAGGGTCGGAGGGGGTGAGGATACGCGGAAAACAGCGCTCGCCGGGTTACGGTGGGGGTGTGTC
>NW_006263538.1:344851-347423 GCF_000469605.1 Apis dorsata | reverse complement strand
GGAACGGGCGGGTTCGAAATCGCGCTTGCTGAGCTGGCTGACTCGCATCGTTCGCCAACATTGTTCCCCTTTATTTGATTACAGGGCATTCGTATACACGATTCAGCCGCGTGGCTTTCTTCTTTCCAACCGATCCCGCGTTATACGACTCTGTCGTTGGAAAAAAGGGTGGAAGAGGGTGGAGATGGGCCCGGTTATCGAGCGTGCAAGAAAATCCCTGGCAGCCCTGTGATCAGGGGCGACCTGCGAATTTCTCTTGTCAAAGGGTGCGCGTCGGCCATCGAAGAAATTAAGTCGGTTGAGCGGGATGGGACGTTATTACTCTTGCCGTCTGTAAATCGGGGTCGTAAATTGTAAGTTTTTTCGAAAGTTTTGAATTTTTGGAGATCGAATTTTATATTAGTGCACCAAGAATTGTTAAAATATTGAAAATTTTTAAATATTTTTTATTTTTAATTATTTTTCTAAATTTTTAATTAATTTTCTAGTAGGGGTTTCGATATTTTATATTTATAAATTTTCAAATATTTGAAACTTTTAAGTATGTTTTAAAATTTCCAAATTTTGAAATTTCCAAAAATTTCCTAAACTCGATTCGATTTTTAATTCTCGAGTTCTCAATTTCAATCTAAAAACTTTCTAAACATTTACTTTTCTTTCTTAAACTCTCAAGTTTCGAAATTTCTATACATCCAAATTTATTAATTTCCAAAAATTTCCCAAATTCTATTCGACTTTCAATTTTCAAATTTTCATCTAAAATTTCCAAAAATTTCTCAAACTCGATTCTACTTTCAATTTTCAAATTTTCAAGTATTTAAAATTTCTAAAAATTTCTCAAACTCGATTCGACTTTCAATTTTCAAATCTTCAAGTATCTAAAATTTCCAAATTTTAAAATTTTTAAAAATTTCCTAAACTAGATTCCTAGATTCGATTTTTAATTCTCGAATTCTCAATTTCAATTCAAAAACTTTCTAAACATTTACTTTTCTTTCTTAAACTCTCAAGTTTCGAAATTTCTATACATCCAAATTTATTAATTTTCAAAAATTTCCCAAATTCTATTTAATTTTCAATTTTCAAATTTCCAAATTTTAAAATTTCCAAAAATTTCTCAAACTCGATTCGACTTTCAAATTTTTTCAAATTTTCAAGTATCCAAAAATTTCCAAAAATTTCCCAAACTCTATTCGATTTTTAATTTTCAAATTTTCAAGTATCTAAAATTTCCAAATTTTAAAATTTCCAAAAATTTCTCAAACTCGATTCGATTTTCAATTTTCAAATCTTCAAGTATCTAAAATTTCCAAAAATTTCCTAAACTCGATTCGATTTTTAATTCTCGAATTCTCAATTTCAATCCAAAAACTTTCTAAACATTTACTTTTCTTTCTTAAACTCTCAAGTTTCGAAATTTCTATACATCCAAATTTATTAATTTCCAAAAATTTCCCAAATTCTATTCGACTTTCAATTTTCAAATTTTCAAATATCTAAAATTTCCAAAAATTTCCTAAACTCGATTCGATTTTTAATTCTCGAATTCTCAATTTCAATCCAAAAACTTTCTAAACATTTACTTTTCTTTCTTAAACTCTCAAGTTTCGAAATTTCTATACATCCAAATTTATTAATTTCCAAAAATTTCCCAAATTCTATTCGACTTTCAATTTTCAAATTTTCAAATATCTAAAATTTCCAAAAATTTCTCAAGCTCAATTTGACTTTCAATTTCCAAATACTTCAAATACTTCCACTTTACAAAATTTTCAAATTTTCAATTTTTCAATCAAAATTTCCTAAAATTTTACGACACACACGCTAAAAATACTCATTATAAAATAAAACTCAAAGGTATCCCTTTAACAACATATCATCCCATGCAAAGTCGATTTAATTAAAATAGCCACCCCCTGAAGGCACTCGCTTAACGACACTCGAGCAAACAGTGACGCAAGTTCGGGATTAAGGACGTACGAAAAATAAAGTCATCGTACATCCTCCCCGCACGGGAGGAGGAGGAGGAGAAGTTCACAATGCTCCTCATCCTGATGAATATTCCCCGAAGGCCGGGTGTCAGGGGGCAGAGGCAGGAAGCCCTCGATGGTAGATAGCGTCGGTACGTTTGTCTTCGTAATAATATTGGCCCGCGTCTCACTCGGCCGAGTTTACAAACGCAAACACGCCGTCCGAGCCGGTTAATTAATGTGCGACTTGTAACGTTGTTAATCTACGACAATAACGATGGGGAGAGGAAACGTTGTCGGATCGCGAATATACTTTTACATCTTTTCATAATTCCATTTTTCGTATTCTCATTCATTATTCATTCCCTAGATTCCTCACATCTCCAATTCCCCAATTTTTCCCTATAACAAATAAGTATATCGAATATTAGCTCATATTAAATTAAAAAACCTTACCTAAAAATTTAAATTATTTGTTAATTTTTAATAAAAAAAAAGAACGTCTCTCGCGACAACAATAGTCGAAGGAAGGCGCGGATCCATGAGCGTGGCAAACGATAAAAAATGCAACAGTGAGAGGGCGAGAAGGACGATACGTTTCC
>NW_006263538.1:343690-344786 GCF_000469605.1 Apis dorsata | reverse complement strand
GGGGCGAGGATCAATCTTGGAGAATACGTGAGCGTATCCGCGTTATCGTGCTCCTTCCTCCCCCTCCGGAATTACCTTTGCCCCGGCTACGTGGGTGTCTTCCTGCTCTCCGGGCCGGACCGCAGCAACAGCGGCAGGGGAAGCGAGACGAATATCCACGAGGCGAAGGGGGAAGAGAGAGAGAGAGGAAGAGAGAGACTCCTTTGATCAGACGCCGAAGACGTATGCGGTTTAATATTGGCTGACCCGGGAGAGAAAGGTCAGCCTCGCCAAAGGTTCGTGGTCTCGGTGGGATACACGTACGATCCACGGCTGCACGGCGGAGGTCCGGCCCACTCCCCGCTCGTCTCGTTGGCAAATGTCTCGGGCATCCCGTGGGCACGGCTCCTCCTCGAGGGCCGCCGTCATCCCTTATCGCGCGCCCACCACTGATTCGCCCGTATCCGTGACACGGGGACGGATCCAACCTAATCCCGGAGTCCCCCTTGCTCCCGGAGACCGTGGAGACCGGTCAATTATTGGCGATCGAGCGGGATCCTGCTCGTGTCTCGATTGCGTATTTAAAGGGGGATATTTAAACGGTATGCTAACGCGTTTGGTTATTTTCTTTTTCCTTTCTTTTTTTTTTTGGAGTTAAGTTTTCACGGTGCTATGATATATTTCTAGTAGTGGAAACTTGATTTAAAATTTTTTGGGAGATGTAATTTTGTAATAATAATTTTATAATAATTATAATTATAATTAATTATATATATGATATATATTTATAAATTATTGTAAATTAAATTATAAATTTTATATATATATTATTATAATTATATTATAATTATAATTATAATTTTATAATAATTTTATAATATAGTTTTATAATTTTTTTCAAAATAAGTTAATTTTAGTTTAACATCTTTTTCTGTCCAGATTGGTGGGAAATTTTTAGGTTAGATTTTTAGGTTAGATTTTTAGATTAATTTATGTTTGTGTTTGTCAGTTTAATATGTTTAATGTTTGTTATTGTTTCTTGAGCTATAGATATATTGAGAGAGAATAAGAGTCACGTTTGAAAATTTTTGAAAATAATTAAAATAGTAGAAAGTTC
>NW_006263538.1:343242-343633 GCF_000469605.1 Apis dorsata | reverse complement strand
TCGAAACGAATCTTTTAACATTGCAATTAATTTAAATTTTTAGGTTAGGTTTAATTTAAGTTTGTTAGTTTAATATGATTTGAGCTAATATTCTTTGGGTCGAAGATATAATGTTTGTTATTCTTTCTTGGACCATAAATATATTGAGAGAAAATAAGAGTTACATTTGAAAATAATTAAAAATAATAGAAACCTTTCGAAATTTTTAACATTGCAAATAATTTAAATTTTTAGGTTAGATTTTTAAATTTAAGTTTATTAGTTTAATATGATTTGAGGTAATATTCTTTGGATCGAAGATATAATGTTTGTTACTCTTTCTTGGACTAATAATAAGACTAAAAATAAGAGTTTGAAAATTCTTGAAAATAATTAAAATAGTAGAAAGTTT
>NW_006263538.1:340984-343056 GCF_000469605.1 Apis dorsata | reverse complement strand
TTTCGAAATTTTTAACATTGCAAATAATTTAAATTTTTAGGTTAGATTTTTAAATTTAAGTTTGTTAGTTTAATATGATTTGAGGTAATATTCTTTGGGTCGAAGATATAATGTTTGTTACTCTTTCTTGGACTATAAATATATTGAGAGAGAATAAGAGTCACATTTGAAAATAATTAAAAATAATAGAAACTTTTCGAAACTTTTAACATTGCAAATAATTTAAATTTTTAGGTTAGATTTTTAAATTTTAGTTTAATATAATTTGAGGTAATATTTTTTGGGTCGGAGATATAATGTTTGTTACTCTTTCTACTAATAATAAGATTAAAAATAAGAGTCACGTTTGAAAATTCTCGAAAATAATTAAAATAGTAGAAAGTTTTCGAAACGAATCTTTTAACATTGCAAATAATTTAAACAGGAGATCGGCATGTAGATAGAGAGATCGAAGATTGAAATAATGAATATCGAATCGTGGATTGGAATAAATAAAAAAATTCAATTATCAAGAATTAAACCGGAATATCGTTATAATTAATCGAATTTCAATCGAATTGATCGCGACTGAAATATAGAAATCTTTCAAACGCCTCATCTCCATTTTATTTATCACGTTAATGCCACTATATGGCCCTCGAATATCAAATATTCAAACACACGTTAATAATTATTTACACCTCCAATTGTATCGTATAAAGAATATAACCGGAATAATATTCATAACTCGACGACGAGAATAATTCAAACTCGTCCCATCCGCTCGAAATAACCACCGCCGTTACATCCATATATTTCTATTCTTTTTTCTCTTTTTTTTTTTATCCCGACGACAGACGAGCGTCTAAAAATGCATTTATCGAATCTATGGCACGTTAAGGATCTAATTTTACGCTAGCGTATTCCCGGTCGGTAACTTACCACCGATTTATCCGAAAAAAGAATCTCTCTTCCGCCACGAATACGAGTCAATTACGATATAATATTCGAACTCGTGACAAGTTTCTAAATCTGATCCCGTCATCCTTGAAATATTACCTCTTCTTTTCGCAATTATCTTTTCGCGGTCGAGGAAAAGCGTACAACGATAGAAAATTTTCGAAATCGTGTTAAAATCGGTGATTATTTATATTAAATAAATAAATTTTTCGTTTCCAATTATCATTCCTATTTTTTAAAATTCTAATTGAAATTTGTCAAGATAATCGATTCAATTATTTCAAAAATAGAAACGATCCTTGGAAAAATTAAAGAAACAGAAAATCGAGATTAAAAGTATATTACACTCGATTTCTCTCCCCTCCTTTTGAAGATCGAGCATCATCCAAACGATAATACGAGATTCCATCGATTTGCTATCGGGGATGTCGCCTCCATTTTTGGCCTTCGTAATTCTATTCTCCAACAGCATTAATCGAAAACTGACAAAAAGAAAAAAAAAAGAAAACGAACTAATTTTCAATCGACTAATTTTTACTCGAAGAAAAATAACCTTAAACGAGAATTCTTTCGAACAATTATTTTCTCTTATTTCGAATTTACCTCGCAATAAACACAACGATCGAATCAAAATTGATCGAAGAAGGCCTGGAATTGAAAAATTATAATCGTTTAAAACAACGTTGCAAACAATATTTTTACTCGAAGAAAAATAACGTTAAACGAGAATTCTTTCGTTAAGCAATTATTTCGAATTTACCTCGCAATAAACACAACGATCAAAATTGATCGAAGAAAGCCTGGAATTGAAAAATTATAATCGTTTAAAACAACGTTGCAAACAATATTTTTATCTCGAAGAAAAATAACGTTAAACGAGAATTCTTTCGTTAAGCAATTATTTTCTCTTATTTCGAATTTATCTCGCAATAAACACAAAAATTGATCGAAGAAGGCCTGGAATTGAAAAATTTTAATCGTTCTATTAAAACAACCAATATTGTTGAATATTCCTCAGTTCCCTCACTTTCCTCCCAATAGATGGCAAGCGATAACGGAACACCCATCATCAAAGCAAAAGACAAATAATATTTCATCCGTGGATGCACTCGCTGGAACGAGGATTTCATATA
>NW_006263538.1:338958-340823 GCF_000469605.1 Apis dorsata | reverse complement strand
GCGAGATGGACAGCTTGCGTATCGGATGCCGAGGATACGTAGAAAGAGAAAGAGAGGGGGGGAGGGAGAGAAATCATATTGACCCCGAGCCATACACGCCTCGACGTCGGCGAATCAATAAAGATTTCCCATCGCGAGCTTTCAGCCGAACGGGAGAATATTTCAAACATCCAACCCCTCCGCTTCTCTCACCCCCTGCTTATTCTCGCTTTTATTATCTCGGCGCGAGAAACATTTTTTATCGACTGGACACGGCCTCTAAACTTTCCCCTCCCTTTCTCTCTCTCTCTCTCTCTCTGTCTCCCCAACTTTGCGCCCTTTTCTCCTTGGGCTCTCTTTCTTTTTTTTCCTTTTTTTCTCCTCCCCCTCTCGTCCTTCAGTCGACACGTATAGAGGGTATGAATACGTAAGGAGGATGTTTGAGAGTTTCTTTTTTTTTCTTTTTTTTTTTGAATGAAAAGAAAATTTTTAATCCTCCTTTTATTTAAGTTTAGGGTATTGTGGGTTATTATATGTCTTGGAGAAGTTTATTTGAAAATTTAAAATATTTATATTTCTATCTTTTATCTTTTCAATTTTGAAGAAATTTGTAATTAACATTTGTCGAGTAATAAGTAATTTTATATTCTTACTATAAGTGATATTTTAATTTTAAAAAGCATCTTTTTTTGAAAGAAAAGAAAATTTCTAATCCTTCTCTTATTTAAAGTTTAGAGTATTGTGGGTTATTATATGTCTTGGAGAAGATTATCTGAAAATTGGAAAGAATCAAGCTAGTTAACTTATGAATAAAATATTTATATTTCTATCTTTTATCTTTTCAATTTTGAAGAAATTTGTAACTAATATTTGTCGAGTAATAAGTAATTTTATATTCTTACTATAAATGATATTTTAATTTTAAAAAGTATCTTCTTTTAGCAAACTGTAATTAGAAATACTAAATGTACAATTTGGACGTCAGAAATGTTCATGGAACAAAGTGTTCAACCTTTTCTTTTTTTTTTTTTCGAAAATTCATTCTATGTTATAATTTACATTGCTGACGCATTAATTATAATTTTCATAAATTACTTAGAATATTCTTAAAAAATTGCAATTAATGATTCAAATTAGAGGAATAATAATTAAAATTGATCCAATAAATTTTTCTAAAATACTTACTGAAATTTATATCAAAAACCATTTCTCGAATTTTTTTATAATATTTTGTTTCTATATTTTGAAAAAATCGTTTAAGATCCATAAGATCGTATATATATCACAAAAGAATCGTAAGAAGGAAAAGATTCGAAGCTTCTCGCTTTCCATTCCAATCGTCAATATTTGCGGTGGAAAGGTCTTCGAGCCACCGCCAGTCTTCCATCAATACACCTCGCCTTCCCACAAGGGGCGAGCGTGTGCAAAGCGCGCCTTGTCCTCACCTGTGCATCGTCCGATTTATGTATACGCGGTTAATGTTGAGCCGCGTAAACGCAAACATTTGTGCAGAGGTTTCTTCTTGGTCGAGGCTAGGCGCGGGTAAACGTGGAGGGATCGATCGTGTTAGTTCGAGATATTCGAAAGGCGGTGATTGCGAGCGATTGTTCATTTGATTAATTTGACTTTCGCTCAAGTGAAAGCTAGACTCGAACGAATTTTGTAAAAAGGAAAAGAAAATTTCGGTTATTGCGAGAGACCAATGACAGATATCGATACAATTCAATTCATTCAAAATCTGCTAACTTGTAGAAATATACACACATCTATCTACATTAATATCACTAATAATAAATATTAAATGCTATACTAAAAGTAAAAGATATTTTAAAATGAGAGATAAAATTAAATGTTATACTAAAATTAAAAGATATTTTGAAATAAGC
>NW_006263538.1:336643-338426 GCF_000469605.1 Apis dorsata | reverse complement strand
GAGATTCATCATCCAATCTTTCATCCCTTTTCATTCAATTCAATTCAATTCATTCAAAATCTGATAACTTATAAAAATATACATATCTATCTACAATGATAGAATGTTAAATGTCATACTAAAAGATATTTTGAAATAGGCAAAATGAGATTCATTATCTAATCTTTCATCCTTTTCATTCAATTCAATTCATTAAAAATCTGCTAACTTGTAGAAATATATACACATCTATCTACACTGATAAAATATTAAATGGTATACTAAAACTAAAAAATATTTTAAGATGAGATTCATCATCCAATCTTTCACTCTTGAAATAATTTTAGAAGAAAAGAAGCTTGAAATTTGTTAAGAGATTGTATAATAATATTGAATGTTATTCAAAATCTACTAACTTGTGCAAGTGTAATGTAAATATCAAATGCTACGTTTGTAAATTTAAAAGACACTTTGAATGATATTCATCACCCAATTTTTTATTCTTAAAAGAATTTTAGAAAAAAAAAGCTTGAAATTTATTAAGAATTTATACTTCTGATAATAAATTTCTGATATAAGATTATTTAATTTAGTCAACTTGTACACTTAAATACAGAATACCACTTAAAACTAAAAAACAGTTTAAAATATTTTCTATTTCTAAAAAAAAGAACCTTTGTTTAGAGATCATAATTCTATAATAAATATAAGTCTTTAATATAAAAAATTACATTTAACTTTCCAAGATAATTTAATTTATAGCCACAAATATTATTCAAAATGTGCTAACTTGTACAAATATCTACACTAAAACTAAAAGATATATTTAAAATAACCAAAATCAGACATTCATCATCCAATCTTTCACTCTTAAAATAATTTTAAAGAGAAAAAAAATTTGAAATTTAGAGATTACACCTCTGTTTAAAGATCATGGGAAATTTATTACAATTCCAAGAGACCAATAATATATATTAATATAATTTCTATAATAAATATTTTTCTTTAGTTTTGATATTTAATTCAATTTACTCACAAATATTACCAAATACTACAACTACACTACAAAACTAAAAAAAGTACTTTAAAACAGCCAAAACGATATTCATCATCCAACTCTTCACCCTTAAAACAATTTTACAAAAAAAAGAAGCTTGAAATTCATTAGAGAAGAATTCACACCATTTAATAACAATTCTACAATAATAAAAGTTTCCAAGATTACTCAATTGATCTATACCCAAGTATCCAATATCACTTAAAACTAAAAAGACACTTTTAAAATAGCCAAAACGACATTCATCATTCCCTTACCCAATCTTTCACCCCTAAAAATTAATCCATCGACCCAATTCTCCTCCTCCCCTATATACATACATACATACATACATACACACATACACACAAATAGAATTTTTACAAGATTTTACTACGATCCTTCTCGTGGACGAAATTAAATTATATAGGGGTTGTGCGTGCACCAAGGAGAGCGCGAAGGGGGTAGCCGAGCCGCCGTCGTCGCCGCATCTGTGGCCCCGCAGAGGGTGTAGTAACTGTTACAAGGGCCGCCACCACCCCCTCCCCCCTCCTCCTTCGCTCGCGCTTTATCGCGCGGCAATTTGCTTATTAACTCGCAGTTAGTCTCGGCCCGCGCGTCGATTAATTAATACGCCAGATGGAGACACGCCCAGCGGAGGACCCTCACCCTCCCAGGATCGGGCGAGATTGCCTCGTTCCTGCCCTTAAAGATTCGCCGTTGGACTGGGGAGATTGTTATTCAAACGGTTTCTTCGTTCTTCGCGAA
>NW_006263538.1:331256-336604 GCF_000469605.1 Apis dorsata | reverse complement strand
TTTAACGGTATGCTGGGGAGGGGGAGGAGGGTGGAGATCGAGATTCCAAAAGGGGGAAGAAGCTTCGATTTGGGGAGGGGATTTGTAGTCAGTTCGAGGGCGTCGAAATTAAGATATTCTCTTCCCCCTTTTTGTTTTTTCTTTTTTTAATTATTTGATATTGATGATATTCTATCTTCTTTTCTTTTTTGGAGAAAGAGAGAGAGAGAGAATTATCTAATTCCTCTTTTATTTAACTGTTGACTGAAAACAGTAAATAAAAATGTATTTAGCTGAATGAATATGTTTAATTATATTGCGCGTTTACGAAACATTTAAAGTATCGAAGAGAAACAAATAGGTACCAACACAAAATTTCAATGAACTTTAAATTCTATAACATTAACAATTTGATAAATTCAAATTTTCAAACGAATAAATTTTCTCTTCTTTCTGCTGGAAAATCTAACCTTCCGCAATAGTAATAGTAACAGATATGTTATCTAAAAAGAAAATATCGGAAAAATCGACGAATATCTCGTACTTCAACAGTGCCTTCGAGATATAAAAAATGGCGATGAAGGAGGGGCGGGTTTTCATAACTCGTAACCTCGTCGACGATATACATATATATATATATATATATATATATATTTAACCGAGCAACGAGCACCGTTTNCTCCCTTGGACGACGTGGTGAGTCCCCCACCGACCCCGCGTTGCAAGCCCGCGATTCAATGCAGTTGACACTCTGAGAAATGAGACACGTATCGTATCCTGGTTGTTAATAACACGTGCGTGTGCACGGGTGTGCGTTGCGTCGTTTGTCTCGGTGTGTTGCAATTTTTGTATAGCAACACACGGGACGGGCATTTGTACCGAGCCGTATGCGGACGTGTCACGTTGGGTAATTTGTGTGGTGTTCGGCGGAAGGGATATTCATTTGAATGGAGTTATCGATTGTGGAGAGAGAGAAAGAGAGAGAGAGAGAGAGAAAGGGAGAGAGTTAAGCGTGATGGGTTTTAAGTTTGTGTTGTGTTTGGGAACGTTTGGAGGAGGAAAGGTCGTTATAATTTCTTTTTCTAAGATGTTTTGAGGTAGGCGAGGAGAATCAAGTGTTAGGAATATTTTATTAATAATATTTGTTTATTCGTTTGTTCTATAATTAGAATCAAATTTAATGTAGGGATTCATTATTATATATAATACATATATATATAATACATATATCAAATCCTAATAATATAATAATACCAAAAATTCTAACTCATGAAATCAAGTCGTTTCCCATTTGCATTTATCAAAAGAAAAATTATACTATAATTAATATTTCAAAACTCAAATCTGTCCACACAAAAGAGTATCAAACTCATTCACCTAACATAATTCAATCTAACTTTAATCAATATAAATATTCACATTTATTCTTTATTTATCCATTAACCTAACCTAACCTAACCAAATCTAAATCTAATTCTAATGTACTCTATCAAATCCTACTGTTATTTGCATTCTAATTAAATAAATATTAATAATCCACTAAAAAATTTAGTCATTCATCTATAATTCTAATACTCTTAAAACTGACATCAATTAAAATTTACCTTCAGCCATTGTTTGTTCATCCATTAATCTAACCTAACCTAATTTAACTAAATCTAAATCTAATTCTAATGTTTTCTATCAAATCCTACAAAAATTCTTTCTATAAAAACTCATATCCATTACAAAAATTTACCTTTAGTCATTCTTTATTCACTCATTAACCTAACATAATTTTAACACTCTTTATAAAAATTAATATCAATTAAATTAATCTAACCTAACATAATTCTAATATTCTCTATAATTCATATTACTAAAAAATTCAATCATTTTTTGTTCATCCATTAATCTAACTTAACCTAATTTCAAATCTAACCTAAATCAAATCTAAATCTATTTCTAATATATTCTATAAAATCTTACTTTATTATTTGCATTATAATCAAATAAATACTCATAAAAACTTCTATCCAGTAAAAAATTTATCTTTAGTCATTCTTTGTTCACTCATTAACCTAACCTAACCTAATTTCAAATCTAAACCTAATTCTAATGTACCCTATCAAAACTCTCTTATTTGCATTCTAATCATAATTCATATCCACTAAAAAATTTATCTTCACTCATTCTTTGTTCATCCATTAACTTAATCTAATGTAATTTCAAATCTAAATCTAATACTAATGTACTCTATAAAATCTTAATATTAAATCTTATTATTTTAATCAAATAAATATTCATAAAAACTCATATCCACTAAAAAATTTAGTCATTCTTTTACTCATTAACCTAACCTAATTCTAACACTCTTTTTAAAAATTAACATTAATTAAATTAATCTAACCTAACATAATTCTAATATTCTCTATAAAAATTCATATCCACTAAAAAAGTTAGTCATTCTTTTACTTCGTATAACTTCGTATAATGAATGCTATACGAAGTTATTACGTAATCAAATAAATATTCATAAAAACCCATATCCACTAAAAAATTTAGTCATTCTTTGACTCATTAACCTAACCTAATTCTAACACTCTTTTTAAAAATTAACATTAATTAAATTAATCTAACCTAACATAATTCTAATATTCTCTATAAAAATTCATATCCACTAAAAAATTCATTCATTCTTTGTTCATCCATTAACCTAACTTAACCTAATCAAATCTAAATCTATTTCTAATGTATTCTATAAAATCTTACTCTATTATTTGCATTCTAATCAAATAATACTCATAATACTCATAAAAACTTCTATCCAGTAAAAAATTTATCTTCAGTCATTCTTTGTTCATCCATTAACTTAATCTAATGTAATTTCAAATCTAAATCTAATTCTAATATACTCTATAAAATCTTACTCTATTATTTGCATTTTAATCAAATAAATATTCATAAAAACTCATATCCACTAAAAAATTTAGTCATTCTTTTACTCATTAACCTAACCTAATTCTAACACTCTTTTTAAAAATTAACATTAATTAAATTAATCTAACCTAACATAATTCTAATATTTTCTATAAAAATTCATATCCACTAAAAAATTCACTCATTCTTTGTTCATCCATTAACCTAACCTAACCTAACTTCAAATCTAAACCTAATTCTAATTGTACCCTATCAAATCTCACTCTGTTATTTGCATTCTAATCATAAAAACTCATATCCACTAAAAAATTTACCTTCACCCATTCTTTGTTTATTAACCTAACCTAACCTTAAAATCTAAACCTAATGTAAATCAAATTCTAATGTACTCTATAAAATCCTACCACTCTTTTGCATTCTAAAAAACTCAATACTCTAAAAAACTCGCTAAAAAATTTACCCTCAGCCACTCCTTCATAAACCTAACCTAAATTCTTCTCTCTAAATCATCCAATCTTCTACCTAATCATTTAATCTCACCACCGAAAACCAATGCAGAACCAATACCGAAAAATTAACCTAACCCTGTCTCCGCATAATCATTCCCCGACCAAGACAACCACTCCATCCACCACCGTCTCGACTCTCGGTATCCTTCGATAAGCAGGCAACGGATTACGGTAAACGCCGTTACGGGTCACGATTAATTAAATCAGTGTTCGGGAGCGTGTCGGCCGACTGCGAGCGAGAGATCGGTTGCAGGAGCAGCCTGGATAGGGACGCGAAAGGGACGCTAGTCGGCGGGATTTGCGAGGGCGAGAGATTGTATAAGCCAGTGAACACTCGTCTACTAGATGTAATACCTGAATACACTCGTAGCGGGCGTGTACGCCGGCCGCGTGATAACCCATCGGCATACTTACGCCGCGAGGTGTCATCGAGTGTACCCACGCGTTGCACAGGTGTTCGTTAGAACGGACATTGTGGAATTCTGTATCTTCTGTGTGTTTCCGTTGATGAGGGTTTGCTGTACCGCTGTTTGAATACTTTAAGAGGGGGAGATGGAGGATATGGAGGAGACTATAGTTACATCGTAAAATTAAAATTTTCGATTTAATTATTTCGATTTTTCGATGACGTCTTCCTTCAGAATTTAAATATCACGTGATTACGTGATTTATTCAATCTCGAAGTGGGAAAATAAAATAGTGAAAGAATTAATTAAGTGGATTTTAAAATTATATATACGTATATCTCGAAGAAACGAGGAAGCCACGATTCTCGTGATTTCGGTTTAAAAGGGTTGGATGAGAGAATCGGGTAATGATGCTATAGAAGGGAGGCGAATTAATTGGTAGTTGATGTGCTGGTTTCATTTTAGGGATGTTGTTAGGATTTTTGGGGTGGAAAAGGGAAAGCTTAAATTAAATATACCGCCTTGTCTAAAGAGTCTAAACATAATTTCTAACGTAAAATTAACCATTTCGTCGTTATCCTCCTTTCCTCCCTTAAAATAAATAATAAATTAAATAAATAAATTTTAAATAAATATATAAATTTTTTTCTTCCTTTTACTTTCAACTTCCTAATTTGCATTCAAGGAGAGTATCGTCAATAAGACACTCAAATAAAATAATTCTCCATGCCAAAAATAAATTACACATACTTTACAATCATTCTACAATTTGCACGATTAAAATACAACAATACAAACACCCCAAACCGATTTTTACTAACAATAACAACAACACACTGTCTCTTCAGAATTAGAAGAATTCAAGAACCCCAATTTCTCCCCCAAACTCCTTTCCAATATCCAAATCCAACAAGCTAAAAAAAAAAAAAAAAAAAGAAGAGGAAGAGGAAGAAGAAGAAGAAAACTCCCCCCCGATTCTGGACTCTCGTAAAGCTTAAATAAAGATAACCGAGGCTTAGGGGTTGATATCATGCTGAGGGGGCGTTACGGCTGGTTGAGTCAACGAAATCAATTTANTCTCCCCACCTTTCTAACCAAAACCACCCCACCCCTCCTCTCCCTATCCAACTCGGTAGGGAAGGGAAAAAGAGGGTAGGTCGTCGAAACAGGGTGGTCGTCGTACACACACACACACACACACACACACACACGTATACAGAGAGAGAACGCGCAAAAAGGAAGGATACAGAGAGAAACATTGGCGGAAACGTGGTTGAAGCGCGATCGCGCGGAGACTCATCTGGTTTAATGGCGAGTTTATTTGGGTCGATGCCCCACCTTTTAATCAACAGGATTGCCTCAGACCGCCTACCGGTGTAGGCCCGCGTCGTGGCTCCACGTAAAATCATCCCCGTGAAAACCTGCCCCCATCCCCTCCCCCCTTTGCTCCTCTCCAGAGAGAGGAGTCGGTCTGCGGCTTTCGCCACTTTCTCCCGCGATCGTCCCATCTTTGTCGTCACAGAGGGGAGAGACG
>NW_006263538.1:330244-331189 GCF_000469605.1 Apis dorsata | reverse complement strand
AGATGGGTTGCGGCTGGTGGTTGGCGAGCTTTCGAAACCACGGAGACGGTTATTACCGGTGGCTAATCCTGAGCGAACGAGCTTCTCTCTCTCTCTCTCTCTCTCTCTGTTCCTCGCTTGATTTCCGTTCTCGCTTTCGGTTCTTTGTTTCAACGGATTGAAGGAGAGTATTTCTTTTTTTTTTTTATTATGGTATTTGTATTTATTATTGCGGTACGTGAAAATTTAGGTATACGAAGAATTTTGACTTTGTCTTTGCTGGATATCGTAACTGAAGGAGAATAGTAAGATATAGTAAGTAGTATAGTAATACAATTATAGTAATTATAGTAAGGTATAGTAATAGTAAGGTTTTTTAAGTTGAATTTCGTCTTCGTTTTGGATACTCGTTCGAATATTTTTTTTCAGGGTTATGGATTTTCTTTTTAAACGTAGCTTTTTATTGTACTTATGAAGAATTTTGTCTTTTTCTTTGCTGGATATCGTAACTGAAGGAGAATAGTAAGGTTTTTGAGGTTATGGTTTTTTAAGTTGAATTTCGTCTTCATCTTGCATGTTCGAATATTTTTTTTCAGGATTATGGATTTTTTTTTAAACGTAGCTGTTTATTGTACTTATGAAAATTTAAGTATACTTAATAAATTTAATATATATAATAATATAGTATAATAATAAATTTAAGTATATTTAAGTAAGAACAGATTTGAGGAATGGAAATCATAGATTTGCCTCGATTTTTTCGAGGATTTTATGGATTTTTTAAGTAGATTTATGTGTCTTTATGTATATAGGAAAATTTAGATATATAAAAAAGAATTTAAACGATAAAATCGTATAAATTTTATTCTTCTCTTGCTTATTTATTTGCTGGATATTATAATTGAAGAAGAATAGTAAGGTTTTTGAGGTTATGGTTTTTTAAGTTGAATTTCGTCTTCATCTTGG
>NW_006263538.1:328420-330219 GCF_000469605.1 Apis dorsata | reverse complement strand
ATGTTCGAATATTTTTTTTCAGGATTATGGATTTTTTTTTAAACGNNNTAGCTGTTTATTGTACTTATGAAAATTTAAGTATACTTAATAAATTTAATATATATAATAATACAGTGTAATAATAAATTTAAGTATATTTAAGTAAGAATAGATTTGAAGAATGAATGAATCGTAGATTGCCTCGATTTTTTCGAGGATTTTATGGATTTTTTGAATAGATTTGTGTGTCTTTGTGTATATAGAAAAATTTAGATAGATAAAAAAAAATTTAAACAATAAAATCGTATAAATTTTATTCTCCTTTTGCTTATTTATTTGCTGGATAGAATATTTTTTTGAGATCGAAGTATACATATTATATATAGAGAGATTTGAAGAATGAAATCGCATGGATTTCGTCTTTCTCTTGCTTATTTGTCTGCTGGATATTGTAATATTTTTTTTAAATTATAAACTCTTTGTTACAAATTTCAATAAAATATATTTCCTTTAATCGAAGAATCATCTTTCTTTTTGAAATAAATCTTTCCTTCGTGAGAATTTTTTAAATATCTTTTCTTCTTAATTCCTTAACGCTGAATACGAAAAATAAACATCTCTCCCTGGATTTCACTAAATTACACGAATGATAAATAATTATCCCGTTATTTATAGAACAATCTTAACACATATTTATTTCAATTTGCATTTCTTCTATAATACCTATAAACAATTTACAAAAACCCACCATAATTCCATAATATTCGAAAAAAAAAAAAAAAAAAAATCATACCTCCTCCCCTCAATATAAAATATAAAATCGAGTCGGCTCACTTGTCCGATTCACGGAGGAGAGATGCGCGCAGATAGAATATATCGGGTTGAAACAACACCGGCAATAAATCTCAACCCTTCGATCCCGTATCGGCCGCCATATTTCTCGCTGCGATCGCGGCCCACCGTCTCTGTCCTCCCTCCGTCGGTAATCCTCCGGCGGGAAGGAAGGAGAGGAGGGGGGGAGGAGGAAGTAGCCGGCCGGTTCCAGGAGGAGAAAAGCCAAGATGGACACTGGTCGATCCGATTTCCACCGACCCTCCTTCGCCCCGTCAAATATGTTACAGGATCCGGTGGATCCGGTGATATCGAGGACACACAGGGGCGGAGGGAGGGAGGAAAGGGAGAGAGGGGAGGGGGGCTCGGTCCCGACACGGAGGGGGCGTGTTAAGAGGGGGAGGAGGGGGCGCTTGGAGGCGGTCAAAGATATCCTCCGTGGATATCAACCGTTACACTCGCCTCGTGGACTCTCCTTTCCACGTGGACTTGCTATACAGAGAGAGGCGCGATCTATTATTGACGAGACGGAGTGGAGATCGTTGTAAGTCGCTGGTCAGACGTTTCCTCCTCCCTCCTTTCTCTTCTCGAGGTGGAACCTTCTACGTATGCAAATCGAACGGTTCTTTCTTCTTTTTCGAATTATTATTATTATTATTGTTGTTGTTATTTTAGATTTTACATTCAGAATCTGTTTCCCTATTCGTTCGTTTATTGAGAAGAAATTATTGTGACGCGATAGATGGAGATTCGAATCGAAGAGTACTACAAAGAGTTGTATCCTGAAGAGGATAAAGTAAATTGAGAGGCGGTGAAAATCTCGCGGAGATAGAGTTTGGCGTCGTCGTCCCTTTTGGACGTGGAGGAAAAACGGTGGCGGCCAATAGAGGCTACAAGCCACCAGTTTTGCAACTCTTTCTCTCTGTCTCTCTCTCTCTCTGTCTCTCCTAACTCTCGATCCTATAAATCGTGCGTTGAGCAAGTAGTAA
>NW_006263538.1:324917-328091 GCF_000469605.1 Apis dorsata | reverse complement strand
TAGCAGAAGGGAAGGCAGAAATATGGCGGTCCTCCTGCTCGATTCAGCTCGTCGAGTCGAGAGATAGGAAGAGGGCGAAAGAGGAGGGTGTGTGTACGTGTGTCTACGTGTGTACAGGGTGTCCTGTTGTTCCTGGCTCCTTGGACACCATTTTTTTTTTTTGCAAACTTTTCTTCCACTTCGAAGTATGCCTTTTTATAAGATAAAAATTGGAATCAAAGTAATTTTCGATTTTCGTTCGCGTAATTCTGATATTAAAAAATTTTATCGAGGAAGGGTTGTTCCTCAAAAAATTAATTTCATTAGCAAATTTTAAAGATCCAAACAAAGGAAAAATTGAACTATATGAATTACCAATTTGGAATTTCATTTTAAGACAATACACGATAAATTCCTGAGAAAAAGGAATCCTTCGTCCTTTTTATGTTATAATCGCACGAGAAAAAGAGAGAGAGAGAGGGAGGAAGGAAAGGAAGACATTTGTACGCGGAGTACACCCTGTATATACGTACAATAAAGAGCGAGAAGTCCGCGGGTTGAGTGGCGAGAAAAGGGTGTGGAGGAACTAGAAACGGAAAGAGGAAAGGGGGAGGGAGAGTCGAGGAGGTGGAAGTCGCGGGGCTCCACCTTCTTAATTCAGGGAGAGGCGATAAAAATGACAGAGCCACTGCTCGGCCGCGCTGACTTATATCCATTTACTACACAACGGGCGGCTGACAAAAAATAAGAATGGAATAAATAATAGCTTGCTCCTCATTCAAAAGGATAACAAATGCGTCTCTGAAAAGGCTCCGCCATGACAATGGGGTGGAGAGTCGCTTACACAAGCGCGAGGCTGTGTATCCGCCTCAACCTCCTCCAACCTCGTGTTTTCCTCGAGGACGCGGCCACCTAGCCGGATTATAATTGAGAAATCTGCCCGCGTTGTTGTTTCCGCCGCTTTTCCAAAAACTCGGACTAGACTGGACTGGATTGCACTCGAGTTGAAGGAGAATTGTTCTTTCTTTTCTTTTTCTCGGTCGACGACGAAAAATTCGATCCTTTTATTATTAAATTACGAAGTGACACGCTGTATCAAGTGTACTTCAGTATTTGTACCGATATTTTAGTAATGCGAGTCTGATAGTCACAATGCATCATTTGTTTCCATCATTACTGTTCGCAATAAAAGTATTGATAATAGTATCGAATAATAGTACTGATTTATATAGTATATTTTGAATATTTTAATTTGGATAATATCGAATGCCCTTCGACTAGTAACAAATATACTTCTTAGTTATGAATTGTATATAAATTATTCGTTCTTGTCTATTAGAGACCAGGTCTCTCACAATTACTGTTCACAATAAAAGTATTGATAATAGTAATTCTATTGACAATAATCGAATATTCGTGTGGCTTGTCTATTAGAGACCAGGTCTCTCAATTTTACATTCAAAATAATTTTTTTAATAAATTACTTTTTTATTATTTTATTTTAACAATTTAATAATTTTATTACACCGTGCAGAATATCTTTCCAAATACTTACGAAGATCGTTCATGAGTAATCAAATAATATGTCTCTCAAATAAAAGTATTGAGAATAGTAATTGACAATAGTATTGAATAGTAGTGATTTATATAGCATATTTTGGATATTTTAATTTGGATAATTTGGATAATATGACTTTGACCAATAACAAATGTACTTCTTAGTTGTGAATTGTATATAGATTATTCGTGTGGCTTGTCTATTATTAGACAGGGTCACAGCAGGTAATCGTGTCCAATGGTCAGAGCACGATGTTCATAAACTATCTAATTGTTGTAGAAGATTTAGAGAATTATTAGCTGCAAAATTCTTAGGATTATCCGAAAATACAAAATCTTGTCAAAACTTTCAATGGAGTCAACATAATATCGCCATTTTGGAAAAATAATTCTGGTACAAATATTAGACTGCATGCAAATTACGTTATTCAAATAAAAGACGACAACGAATCGATCAAACGCACGAAAAAATTTAAAAAAAACAACTTTTCGTGCAAATTATCCGCATCAACCTTTGTATAAAATGTTTTAAAACTTTACATTCAAAATAATTTTTTTATTACTTTTATAACAATTTAATAATTTTGTTACACCGTGCAGAATATCTTTCCAAATACCTACGAAGATCCTTCATAAGTAATCAAATAAGCGTCACCCGAATATGGAAGAATAAACGTGTTTGAAAATTACTCCATGATACGAAATACACCGTTCGATAATCGGTGAAATAAAAAAAGAGAAGAGAAAAAAAAAAAAGAAGAGGAAAGCAGCATCCGTGAAGCTCGCGCGCACAGGGGTGGATGGGCGAAGAATAGGTGGGTCAACAATGACACCCCTTCGAAAGAGCAACGGTGCCTGAACGAAAGGAGCAACGGCGACTTATGTTCCCGCGTGTATGGAGCGGTCGTAAAGCGGGTAAATCCGCGCCGCTGGTCGAAAATGGCGAGGAAGAGACGGGGAGGGGGGATCTTTCCTTTTGTGAGGGGAGGGAGGTAAGGTGGCAGGGAGCACGAGGGAGCACAATGGGCGCGCACAGCGGCGGCACAGGGGCGCCCCTAATCGGATTAGAGTGGTGCACTAAAAAAGAGCAAACGCCCGAATCGCATTTATATTAGCTTCGTGAATGAGTCGTAAATATTTATGTTTGGCCCTCAGGAAGGAAGGAGGAGAAGCGCGGGGCCCGCCGCTAATCGGTTCACGGGTGTCGTCACAATTGGACAATACGACCTACCTTTTACATACGCCATACCATTTTTCGATCGAAAAAAAAAAGAAAGAAAGAAAACTTGTGAAACCTTTTTCTTTGTGAAAACCTGTCAAACCTTTCTTCCTCTCTCTCTCTCTCTCTCTCGATGGAATTAATTCGTATTAGACATTACGATTACAAGCTTTCTTCTGCTCGAAAGAAGGGGAGAAGGGGAGGAGGTTAAATAAACTTTAAACTTTAACCTCGAAATAGTAGAATCTTTCCTTCGAGAGGGAGGCGGTGTCGAAGACACAAGAATTACACGAAGCGAAACGACGGTCGCGATGTGTTGGCCGTGAGCCAACACGATTCCGCAAAGTCAATTTCGAGTAACGAACGACGCCTACGACGCGTTCCTTCCTTAATGTCCCTTCACCAGCGTGTCCCATATA
>NW_006263538.1:323759-324912 GCF_000469605.1 Apis dorsata | reverse complement strand
AGTTTCGTGGACAGGATTTGCACGGGGGCGTAGGGAGGGGGGGAGGGTTGACAAGGGCGGTGGTGATTGATGCGACTCGTGCGACTAAAGACTCGCGAATAATTAGGGGGATGGTTCTTCGACACTTGGCCGGAGGTGTCGGGAACCTTTTCCTTTTCTCTCTTTCTCTCTTTTTTATTTTTTTTTTTTTTTTTGGAGGAGGAGAGATGAGAGACGTTATGCCTGGATCTTTGTTACGCTCGTCTTTCGAGGAAGGGGAGTTTGGAAAGGGGAGAGGCATTCGTGTACAATGGCGATTAAGCGGCAAAGTTTGCGATTTTTCGGTGGTTAGGGGGAAAAAAAGGGGGAGGGATGAAGCGTGAAATACTATAATCGTGTTTGCTACCGTTTCTTTCATTGCAGAAATTTCAATTTAATCGTTGATTCAATTAGAATATTCGTTTAGAAATTTTTCTGAATCTCTGGAGATAGGAAAAATTGCAAAAAATTACTTACGTCTTCCCAAAAAAAAAAAGAAAAAAAAAAGAATCGCGATCAAATCGAGCATCGAATGTTTTATACACGACGGAGAAAGAATAATGTCCAAAGAAAAAAACCATCAAAACTGAACCCACCGAGAAGAAGAAAAACCAAAAAAAGGAAAGAGCGAGAAAAGAAAAAAAATCCCCCAATCTTCCCCCCCCCCCCAAAATAAACCAAAACCAAAACCAAAAAAAAAAAAAAAAGAAATAAAAATAGAACCGTAAAAAGAGCGATACGAGGGGGGGAGCGGGGCTCTCAGAAAAAAAAAAGAAACGAAGAACCAACAAAAAAGAGGAGAAAACAAAGGGGTACGTACGGTCGGCCGTGCCGAAAATCGGTCGGACGATCGGGTCTGGTAGCCGTCGGAGCGGCAAGCGACGCCCCGTTGGAATAAATAATTCTCCGGTATGCGCGTATGGGCCGTGCCAAACAAGGACGCGAACCGTCCGTCCATCCTTCTCCTCTTCCTCTGTGCGCACACACACACACACACATACGCACACATACGCGCACAGATGTACAATACGAATGGGTGAACGAACGATGGGCAGCATATATATGTGTATATATATATACACGTATATAGCCGATTTCATTGCCGGCGTGGAGTGGCGTTTGACCGACGTGTGAT
>NW_006263538.1:320230-323182 GCF_000469605.1 Apis dorsata | reverse complement strand
AAAAAAAAAAAGAGGAGGGGGGGAGTGAAAAAAAATAGAAAAAGAGAGCCACGTGGTCCGCGGAGCCTCCGACCGTCAAATTGGCGCCGCTGTCCATCAACCGAGCAGAAAGAGACGTTCGACGCTTGCTCTTTTTCTCTCTGTCTCTATCTCTCTCTCTTTCTTTCGCTCGACAGGAGGCTCTGTCTCCTTTTTTGCGCGCTTTTCCGCGACGGCCATATTCCATTGCTAGGAATCTTCTAATTCCTTTTTTCGTGTTTTTTTGCGAAAACAGTTTGCGTGGAAATTGATTCGCGTTAATATTCGGCTTCTCGTTGCTTGATGTCGTTGGAGGGAAAGAAAAAGGAGGTTAGATGTTCCTCTTTATTTAAAAATGACAAATGTAGTTTTAGATAGAAATTGTATTCCTTCGATCATAATCGGATCAAATTTAGTTACGGATATTACGTATATTTCAACTTTTACACGTTTACCAAGCGATCCCAAGCGAAATTCAAGTAAAGTTCACCAAAATATCTTTTTACAGCGGGCGGAATAGGCCGATAAATTCTCGACTTTTCTTGGGTTTAACGAGAGAGCACTTTTACACCAAGTGAAAAGAACGAAGGCGTTCGAGGCGCGAGAAAATTAAACGTCGAATCTCGGAGGAGAGAGGTCCCCCTCAAAGGAGAGAGGCGTTACCAGCGAGATGGTATAATCGCAGTTAGGCTCAATTCATTAAGGAGTTTAAAGGGGGAGCGAGGGAAAGAAAGAAAGAAAGAAAGAAGGAAGGAAGGAAGGAAGGAAGGGAAGGGACGAAGGGACCCCCCCTTAATGGTTTTCTCAATTACGTGGCCAAAGTCGACGAATGGCGAACCTGTTTCCTTCCACCCGTAATGAAATAAATTAGTGGGAAAAATAGCGCAATTATTGGCTTGCCAATCTCTCGCACAACGCGCACCTCGGTCACTCCGTGTATCGCGGAAAGAAAAATTGTAGTGGGAACGTTGTTCGCCATCGATTGGATGGAGGGAATTAAGATAATCCATTATCGGGGCGAATTTCGCTCTTCCACCCTTTTTTGAACGTCCGCTTACCCCCGTTGTCCGATCCAATTACGATTTCAAAGGCGACTCCGGCATCGAAGAATATTTTAGAAGACGTTTGGTAATTAATTTTAAAACGGTTTAATTTCTTCTTATTGGATTAATTTATCGACTTTTGAAGCTTGAATTTGAATCTTAAAATTTTCATAGAGAAAAAAATTAGGCTAAGATAAATACAATAGATACATACGTTCTACTTAAACTCGTTCCACGCGTTTATTTCAAATAAAGAAGCTGACCTCGCTACAAAGACGAAACGTTGGAAAGGCAGCGTAAATCGTTTCTTAGAAACGGTGGTCATTGAAACGCGTAATGGCCTCGAGGAGCGGTTGTAAACAAATCGTAAAAAGAGAAGCTCCGATCCGCTCTGCTCGCTATTCAATTCTGGTTAATAGTCTCACGAGAGGGCGTCATAGTGTGACCCTTATAACGTCGCTCTTCGTTTCGGTGACTGCTTCTTTTTTAACGCGTTACAACCCGTAAAAGTCGAGTCGTTTTCGGAAATAAAACTCACATCCTGTTGACTGTTGAAATGTACTTTTGAATTAAATCGATTAACTTATTATTAATTAACTTATCGGTGACAAGTTTCGTTTCGATCGAAGAATCGAATTAAAATCGAACCGATTCCTTTTCACGATTTATCAGAAGGGATTTCAAATTAATTAAATATCAGCGTGACGAAATTTAGACAATTTTCCACGAGAAGTGATATTCTTTCTGAGAGTAATAGATCGATTATTAATCAATAATTAATCGTATTTCAAATATTGAATATATAGCGGATCGATATATAAATATCTAATATCTATAATAATTACATTCGCAAATAATAATAACGTTCAAATTTGATTAAACATCGATTAAATAACTTATAAAACATCGCCACTTTCCTTCAAAACTTCGTTTCCAAGTTTTCACAAAATACCACGAATTCGAATACAACATAATCGGACTTTAACCCCCCTCCTTCCGGTATTTCTAAATTACAATACGATATCCTCCGTGACCGCAATCGAATCGAGAATCGGCGGGAATTAATTCTCACCCGAGACCGCAACATTTTCGCACGTATTATAAGAATTTCGAACGAAAGGAAGGAAGGAGAAATGAAAACCGATGCACGCGTGACTGAAATATCTGATCCGCGGCTCCTCCCTATAAGCCAATATCAACAGAGAGCTCCGGTTTCGTGGTAATAATGAAAGTTAAATATGGCGGTCGATCTGGCGGGGCGGAGTGGTCGACGAATCAATGTTTCACGGATGTTCGTGCCGCGAGCCGTCCTCCCAGGGATTAATTAAGCGTCGTTCACAGAGGGAGCTCGTAAACACCTGTCCCGTGTTTTAAGCACGAATCGCAAATAATCTCTTCGTCGAAGCAAAAGGAAATTCTCAGTGTCATGACAATCGATTTTATTAAAAAATCAGTCAATTCTTCCATATCCATATCAGTGAATAATCGTTGGAAAATATACGTATTTATTGTGGTATTTACACGAAATACCACCGGGTAATAAAACAGGGCGATTCTATACAAATTTATAAGCGAGAATCTATTGAGCCACGATATGTATAATAAAAGCCCTATTCAATGGGAGGGGGGAGGGATCGGCACGATCATCGATACAATCCATTGTCCACTCTCGAGTCCACAATATATCCGCGAACCTTGGGCCAGGACGAAACAGATGCTCTCTCCAAAGGCTTTCACAGACTGTCCGCGTATAATTGATATCCCCTTTTCTTACCGGGTGATTAATCATTTTCCAAGTGTCACTGACACACCACCGAGTGTAACGGGTAACCATAAAGAGCCGCAACGTTGACAAACCCTGTATCAAAATATTTGTATACAACCGTGGACC
>NW_006263538.1:316991-320039 GCF_000469605.1 Apis dorsata | reverse complement strand
AAAAAAAAAAAAAAAAAAAAAAATAGAACGTCGAGAAGGAATCGTACACTTTACAGTGTTTGTTATCGTGTGATCAAGATGGAACTGGTATACAATTTCGAGTGATCTCGATCGTAAATTTTATAATTCGCAGAGTATGCTTTACTGTCATGTCTTCTAATGATAATATAATACTTTTAAAAGACTAGGATTAAGGCATGAAATGGCAAGAAATATTATAACATATATAGATTGGATGCATGCATATATTTTTCGTTGAAAAAATACCATTTAATGAAGAATATTTCGTTAATTCGGAACGATTGGTTACAAGATCCCTTCGAGATTAGTTTTCACTCGTGACACTAAATCTAGTAAATTTACTGAAAGAATGAATGAATGATTCTCGAGGCACACTTTTTACCAACTTATAATCTATCTATATATTAATATTCTATAATATATATTATATAAATCTAATAAATATTAATATATTAATATTAATTATAATCTATCTATATAATCAATACTTATATTCTATAATCCAAACAATTGTGAGCAAAATATCATAATTACCAAAAAATTAAAAAATCAAAATGAAGTAAACATGCAGTAAACAAATTTGGATACGTGCATAAATTTTTCGCAGGAAAAAAATATCATTCGATAAAAAATATTTCCCTGGTTAATTCGAAACGATCAGTCATAAGAGTGACGCAAATCTATTAAATCTGATTGAAAATGATTCCCGAAACACACTCTTTTATCAACTGGATCAATCAATTTAACCAAAAAAATTCAACAATGATGAGCAAGATATATATCTTGGCCAAGACATCGCTCATACTCTGAATTCTCGTACTCTCCTCGTAAATCCGCAGGAGGGAGGGTCGACCGACGCGAGAAAAGAAAGAGGAGGTAGAGGGGGGAGAGAGAGAGAGAGAGCAAGCCTTTCGGGCCTCTCGATTATCTCGTAAAATACGCGTGACAGGCCGAGTTCTTAGTTATTGCCGGAAGCGGAGGGCGATCCTCGAGGCTTATGCTCGCACGGTGTGTGCGTGTGCGCATGCGCGTGTATGTATGTGCATAGGAAAAGCCAGTGCGTGGGTAAACACGCGTTAGTTACGTGACCGGTCTTTATCTGGCGGGAGCCACCTAAAGACGCGTCGCGGGAGCTGATTCGAAATAAATCGAGGAGACCTGGCTTCCTTTCCGGTCCTTCGTTAAGCCTATTACCCTGGGCCGTGAAGGCAGTGAAGAAGAGGCGTTCGAGTGACGGAGGCGCGCGAGTCACGAGGCATCCGTAATCCTTATGCGTGTGTGTATTTACAAGCTACGAAAAGGCCTGGCCCATGTATAATATCCCACATAGGCCACCCTGGATCCGAGAGAATCGCTTTTCTGGCCGAAATGTATTTTTCTCCCCCTTGCCCCTCTATCAAGCAAGACGGATGGTGCCTGGTTAAGAGTCGCCTTGGGCTTATGGCTATTTTAATTGTCGCGAGGTTTTATTTTGAATTTTGGAAAATTTTGGAATTTTAATTCTCGAGATAACGATTTCTTTAGAAATGCATTTTTTTTCTTCTTTATCGAGTGAGACAAATAGGTGCTCGATTAAGAGTCTCAGACTTATGGTTACTTAATTGTCGCGAGGTTTTATTTTGAATTTTGGAAAATTTTGGAATTTTAATTCTCGAGATAATGATTTTTTTAGAATTGCATTTTTTTTCTTCTTTATCGAGTGAGACAAATAGGTGCTCGATTAAGAGTCCCAGGCTTATGTCTATTTAATTGTTGTGAGTTTATATTCGAAAATTGTTTGAAATTTTAATTTTTGAGATAGGAATATGTTTTTTAGAAATTTAAGTTATAAAAAAATTGGCATGTAATATTGGATCATTCTGGATTTAAAAAAATGGTTTTTTTAACTGAGATGTATTTTTTTCCTTCGCTTCTTTATCGAGTGAGATAAATAGATATAATAATGGCCGCTTAAGAGTCGCAGGTTTATGGCTATTTAATTATTCGTATTAGAATTTTAATTTTTGAAATAAAAATATATTTTTTAGAAATTTAAGTTATGAAAAGATTAGGCCATCTAAAAAAATCAGTTTCCTTCTTTTCTTTATTGATTGAAATGAATAATGCCTAATTAAAAGTCGGTACTCAATTGTTGAGAATCCAAAAAATTTTGATATTGGAATTTTAATTTTTGAGATGTTTATGAGATGAATATGTTTTTAGAAATTTAAGATAAAGTCAAATAAAAAGTCAAATAAAATAGGAATATTGTTTTTTTTTTTTTTATTTATAAGAAAGATTAGATATAATAGAGCCTATAGATCATGTTTTATTATTGAGAACTAATGAAATGAAAATCTGATAAAATTGAGAAAATTGTGACAAATGTTACTATATATTTAGTACCAGTTACTGTGTACTTTCGAAATTTTTGTTAAATAAAATAAAATAAATTAAAATAATATGTAATGTTTTTTTAGTACAAATTCTCACGCAAACGAAATATTAAAATATAAAATATCTTCAAACAAAATTTAGTAATCATTTAATTTTGACAGCAAATTAATTATTATGCTCTGCACATTAAATATTTATGATAAACTATTAGTATATAGATATACTATTTGCTTTACCAAAAAACAAAAGATACAATAATAAAAATAAACCTAAAAATCATAAGCCAAAAATCTAAAACTCTCTTCAATTCGATAAAGATAAAATAAAATTACAACAAAAAGAAGCAATAAATAGATACAAATACCCCACATCCAAGATAAAACGAGCAAGAAACAGGTCCAAGTTCCGGGAATGGAAGGACACCTCTTTCATTCACTCCACATCCACCAACTCCCTTAAGCCTCTGCTACTACCTGTTCCTCTCCTCCCTTCCTCCCGAGAAAAGACGGCCTGGTGGCCATGGTCATCAGTCATCCCGGATCGCTTTTCTCGTACATCACGCTGCGTTGAATCCTGGAACGGAGGGCCCCATTATTCGTCATTACACGGTCACTCGTGAAAACACATTTCGAATGACTATACCCCTCTTCT
>NW_006263538.1:314870-316501 GCF_000469605.1 Apis dorsata | reverse complement strand
TTAAATGTATTGTCAAAATATTCTATCAAATAAACTCCCGTGTATTTTAATTTAATTAATTTACTTGATAATTTTCACTGTCGAAAGAAATAAAGAAAATAAATGTTATTGTCTGAGAAGATTATATATATTTATTATATTTATTATATTATATTATATTTATATACCGAATAGAAATCCAGCCTCTGTTCAAAGTAAAAAGAAATCGTAACGAAAATCAGCAAAAAAATAAGAAATAAAAATATCGAATTCAATCGTACGATCCTGTCGTAAAATTATTCCAAGGATAAATTGAAACGAGTTCGAAACACGAGTTTCAGAATCGTCGCCAGTCAATGCCCACGTCTAATCACAAGTGGAGGGCACGCGTCCGTTTGATGGGTTCATTAGGCGTCGGGACGCCGGCCGCATCCAGATCTCACTTCTACACCAGCTCGTATCCTCGCGGGATTGCTTTCAGTTGTACGCGACCGGATTGCTTATCGCAACGTTGATCGAAGGAAGGAGGAAATGTTGGCCGCAAGGTGATCGAGGCTGATTGGCGGAGACCGTAATTCTTAGGGGTGTATCTTTGGTTTCCGGTTTTATGATTATTTCTTTCGTGGAAATAAGTTAAATGCATTAAATGTATGATATAATTTAAAACGTGTATTGCTAGTATTCGAAGGTAAAAAAAGAAAAATTTTTATTCAAGTATTTTCTAATTAAATAAACTATAACCTCTTTGATACTTTTGTTCAAGAATAGAAGAGTAATAGAGAAGAATAATTTTAGAATAATTACTTCACAATTCACATAAAAATTGAAAGAACGAAAGATAAGAGGTGTATTATTTTAAAAATTTTATTAAAGATAAGAAATGTTTTATAACTTTTGAACAAAAATACGTATATCTGGTTTGTCGATATTATATCATAATATTAACTATTCTACATTCAACCTATCAAGCTAAATTTCAGAACTCAAGTAATTCCTCGAATCACGCGACCCCTACTAGCTAAAAATTACTCGAGAGAGGTAAGTAACCATATACATACATCAAGAATCGCTTCTCGTTAAACCATCCCATAATTTACATCGATCTTATCCAAAAACAACATGCGCACCCCCAACGTCGCTCTTATCCAATACCTGCCTCCGTCTATTTTATCAAAATCGCTCGAGGCAAACGATAAAGACTCGACGGTATTGCGCTCGAGCCCGCATTAAAATCGATATAAAAAACTGCTCGAATAGCTGCTCTTTCAATGAAGAATTAAATATCAATCGATTAAAAAATTCACTACAATTACGATTGAAAAATTAAAAATCGCGATTTATTTTTTGGCGAAACAAAAAATTAAAAAATCGATTAAATCGAATTCATTCTATTGTCAAATAATAATCTTACTTCAATTAAAGATTGGAGATCCAATGGTAATCGTTAATAGTTAATTTTCTCCGATATTTGAATAAAATAAACAAAAAGGAGCGTACGATTTCACATACCGGTCGATTCTGGTATGCGCTACGTACGCGCGAACCTTATCTTATCCGGTGCGCTGGTTGCCGGTCACCAAAGGGTTATTCGTACTTAATTCCTTATCTTGTAAAGCAGCGCACTTAAGATTGCCCCCACCCCTTCGGATCGC
>NW_006263538.1:313931-314653 GCF_000469605.1 Apis dorsata | reverse complement strand
CGATCGGCGCGTCGGACGTGCGCACGCGTCGCATTGTCTCGTCGAGGATGCGCGAAGGATCTTGGGTAGCGAACAGGTTCGCGTAGGCGGACCGGACGTTATACAGGTGACCGCCGGTCATTGTGATGGCAGCACCGATCAAGGATCCTTTTTTCGGCCAGACCACTTTTTTTATTCGTTCGAAACCAAGAATCGAGTAGTCTTTAAACTCTCCAAAATAGTTACACGTTTCGTTAATACTATTATGATGTAACTTTTAATGACAATATTGATTATACTGTTCTTTTTGTTAATATAAAATAGATTAGTTATGCAGAGTGACTAATATTTATGACATGAATTTGAAGAAACTTTTAAGTACTCATCTATCTAATCGTTTTATATAAAAATAAAATCGTTTAATACAACGAGGCATATGATTAATTTTAAAGATATTTAATAGACATCTCGAGGTCGTCTAACGCGGAAGAGGATTCGTGTTTTACGTTGCTTTTCCAACTTTCTTTGGCAAAAGAGTCGCAAGGGATGGACAATGGGGGCAGATAACGGACGTGTGTAAAGCGGAAAGAGAGTGGCCGAGCACAGAGACCGATACACCAGCGGGTCGGTGTCCCGATTGCACAATGAAAGGCAGAGGCAACCAACCGCCTACCTTGGCCAGGGATCACCTCCCGCGGGCAAAACCTTTTAGTCCTTCCTTCGACACACGAGAATACGGGTAC
>NW_006263538.1:310581-313843 GCF_000469605.1 Apis dorsata | reverse complement strand
GTTTGTCAACTACCTCGTGCTGGCAAAGATATGCGGGGGGGAGGGGAGGGGGGAGAAGTGGGGTTCAAAAAGCCTTCAAAAAGAGTCCACCGGCCAAACAAATTGGCGGAGCCGAGTTTTCTGGTTTTACGCCGTGGTCGTTCACAGTACGGGGTAAAATAGCGTTCTTCTGAAAGGGAAAAGTCGTGTTCGAACCGTGGCTAAAGAGCTGTCGTCTCCGATTCCATACACTCGCTACGTCTACATTTGCACCATCCTTCGAAATCCCCCCACTGTTCCGGAATGCTTGGAAAGATATTGCGTTGAAAATGGTTGATTTAATTAATTTCAAATTTATTCCGCTCCTTCAACGACTCTTTCAAAAATTCTATTCTACATTTCGATTGATTGAAACATTTTTAATAAATCTCTTGGATTAAACTACATTTTAATACTATATTAAAAATAATTTAATTTCTCAATTGTAAAAATATATGAATCAAAAGTAACCATCAATTTAACTTTTAATGGAAGTTGTATCTTCGCATTTACATTTAAAATTTTAATTATATATCAGAATGTATATTTTTCAATCTATCGAAATCTTTCAAAAGTATCGTCGTGCTACGATAGCAACGACTCTTAACGCAACAATCAATTCCTGCTGTCTGCCTGTAATCGTCGTAAGCGACGTCCTCTGTCCAAGAGTAAAAATTGATTTGGCACACGGCTACCGCCGCGTGTCCTAGCAGGCGGACGACAAATGAAAAATCGTTCGAGCAACGTCGTCCGGGCGCCTCTTCTAGCCGAGAGAGAGAGAGAGACGAGAAAGACGGAAAAGACGGTGGTGCGGAGGCGAACTCGTTAGGTTCGAAATAGTTGGACCACTACTAATTCAGGCTGACATAATTGGGGGTGTTTGTTACCTGCACACCACCTCGTACCACCGCCTCCTCGTACAAGATCGTATAACGAAGAAGAACATGGAAAACCTCTTCGGGCGATCCTAGGGGTCGATAGGCGATGCTATCGTCGCCCGACAGCTTGTTGTAGCCCAACCTGGCCTCATCCTCTCGCCCCCTCCCTCCCTCTAATCTCTTGCTACGGGCTACTTGGGTGTCTCTGTCCCACCTTCCACCGTCCCAACCCTCCCTCCCTTTCACCCACGGCCCATGTACACCGTTGTTCCTTCGCGTTCCTTTCTCCTCTCCTTTCCTTTCCTTTCCTTTCCCCCTCCCCCCGTCCACCACGTGACTTTTCCTTTCCCTCGGTGGCGCTATCTACTCGGCTCGCTGTGTTTTCTTGCCCGCTCCTCGTCGATCGTCCACGTTTTCTCTATAGTCGTCTTACTTTTCGTACACGAAATGCGATACGGTATATATATATATATAGGTATTCGATGACCCGAAGATAGCCGAGAGACATTCGCGACTGGAGACAGTCTGCTTCTGACTATGCCGAATGAAATTCGTGCGTGTGTCTATAGGTATTGTCAAAAGTGGTTAGATTGTATAATAAGTATTACGTATAATGTTTAAGTTTAATCTTTTTAAATGATATATTCGTACAAATTTGATTTGATTGAATAATTCAGGGGAAAATAATCTTTTGAAATGTGAACTTTTTTTTTTCTAATCTTATATTCGAATATATTAGAATCTTATCCAATTAAAAAAATTATTCCCCTTTTATCCATTTATTCTCTTGATACATTCTATATATTTAATAAATAAGAATTTCAACATTGTCTCATCTTCAAAATGAAATAATGAAAGAAATCATTCTCAAAGATACTTTTTTCGATCAAATGCAAACTTTTCGTCAATTTTAATAAGTGTAACACTTGGTAATCACTAGAATCAAAATCTTTCTCTTACATCTTTCATCAATAAAATTTCGAGTTAGAAATTTTCTGTCTCCTGAAACATCCTATAACCCAGTCTCGTATATATCGTATATACTTCATCCGCCTGCAAGTCCTCGACGATTACGGGCGGTCTGAATCAGTATGCTTTGTATTTCGGTATCGTTGGTCGCTCAAAGGCTTGATTTACAGCGCGGCGTGACGGTAGATTCTGTCTGATATTTCACGTATTGCACGAGTTGCATTTGCTGCGGGGATCAAGTATCCCTTTTATTGATAATTGATCTCTGATAATGGAGGATTGGTTTCGAAGAAAGGACCGTGACGTTGAACTCTGATAGATTTTGCATTTATCGAATAGATATGCTTCTCAATAACTACGATTCTATCTATATTTTTAGAATTAAAGCTGAGATAAATTTTCTACAATATATGGATAATGGAGGAATAGATTTAAAATAGAATTGAAATTTTGATGAACTTATAGAAAAATAGTCCTATTTTTTTTTTTATAGGAAGATAAATTACAAGACAAAAGTTAAAATTTTAATAAATTGTACGAAAAGAAGATTCTTGGATTTTTCAATTACTTTGCTCGTTATTGAAAAATTATGTCAAAAATACCCAATTTTTTCCAAAAATCTAAAACTAAAAATCAGTATTGAAGAAAAAATATTCGAATCGATGAAAAATATATTTCTCGCTCGAACCATGTAGAACATTAATTTTATAAAATACAGACTTGGTAACTTTCCATCCAACTTTTACAACTTACTCCTCCTAGAGAAGTTAAGAGATTTTCCAAGTGTTTCTCCCTAAACCAACTGGAGATGTTGGGATGTTTGCTCGGCCCGCGAGTGACACGCGAGAAAAAGAAAATGGTCGACGCGCAAATATCTTGATCCTTGGACAAACAGCTGGTCACACGTATATTTGGGCCGAAGAGTGGACCCAAGAAAGATCTCCGTGTGCGCATCAGGAAGGAATGGACTTAGGATAAACCATGAATTGAACGACGAATAACTCGAATCTGGAAAAATTCTAGGACGTTAATCAAAATTTCTACTTTATTAAAAATAAAAATTCAATCAATTGAAGAAGAAAATTTATTCAGCAAAAATCTTCTCGAAAAAATAATACGTTTAACGTTATTATTAATACTATTGTCCTATATCTAATTAGTATAAATCAATTGTGCAAATTTTCAATAATTGCAAAAGAAAACAATATTGCAATACAAAACTGATATTATTCTGATAATTATCTATCCCTGGATCGTTAAAAAATTGCCGAGTTTACCCTATTTTGCGAGCCAGTCTCTCATGTTCGAGCGAGAACAGACGGATTTAAACTCGAGTCAAGTACGCCGGCTGATAAAAGCTGGAAACATCGCGCGTACGGTGTAAACCGTGCGAGGCC
>NW_006263538.1:308767-310360 GCF_000469605.1 Apis dorsata | reverse complement strand
TCTCTCTCTCTCTCTCTGTCTCTCTCTATCTATCTATCTCTCGGCCAACACTTGTGCGCAGACTAAACGAATTCATCCCCGATGAGAATTCCCTTCGAAAAATATCGTGATCGTTCTTGAGAATAACAACCTCGAAATCGAGAGTGAAAAACTAAATTCTGCATTGTTTGTTCCATTTTGAGAGATGATACAACAGGATGGAGGATTTTTTTTTTCTTTTTAGAAAAATTGTTCACACGTGTTTTAGCAACAACATAACATCTCCTCGTGTATTTTTCCTTACGAGAAATACGTATAGGTATACACGACCACCCGTAGATCGGTGTACACACGTGTACATATCAGTTTTCCCTGGAAAAGGGGACCCCTGTTGTTTCGAAAATTTCTCTTCCTGAAAGAATTCGATGTAAAAAAAAAAGTAGAATTGATTCTTAAAATGGTGGTTCCATGGTTAATTTATCTTCAATTTTCGCATGATCAAAGGATGGATTATATATTAGGAATGAAGTTTCTGGACAATTTTCAGAAAAGGAGAAGATAGAGAAAGGGGGAAATGGGGAAATCACGAGGGATGGCGAATGGGATTTTTATGTTATTTATAGTCTCGTTAATGAGATTCGCTCAACCTCATTAAACGCGTTTTGCTGCATTATTCCCTCTCCTTCCTTCTATTCAATGCAACGCGATTGAAATGACTCCTTGAGAACTTTTGCTGCCCGTCATTGCGATAATTTAAATAACTCCTCATCACGCGACTAAACAATTACAATAATACCTCGTGCACAAAGTTCTCCAAATGTCAAGAATTCCGCTATTTCCCGCTAATGGCATATAATTAAACCTTGCATATTTGTATCCCAATAACGTTTCGACAAACAAGATGGCCTTTTAATGTATTTTTGATGTTTCGACGAAACAAACGTCGTTGCCGTCCTTGTCACGTCCTTGAAGTACTTTTCCTCTAGCAAATTTCTAATTCGCGATATTTAAGAAAAATTACACTTCAAATAAAGTAAATAATACATCTTCGTTTACTTCATTATTCAATGGATTCTTTGGTTGACAGATCTTTTATCTTGAATTTATTATAATTATACATTTTTTAATTTCTTGAGAATTTCTTCAAATTTTTGAAGAATTAGAAAAATGGGACAAAGATCAATCGAAAATTTAAATTTTGTTTCTCGAATAGCTTGTTGAAAATTTAAATAAAATTAAAGAAAATAAAGATCGTTTTTCACATTATTTTCATATTATTCAATCCACGCGTAGCGCGTGTCCACGAGGATAGAAAGAGACAAGATCTTCTCGTGTCGCTATTCGTCGCAAGAAACTCGTGTAATACGAGTCCGTGGCCCCTGACCGGGTCTCGTGTCGTGTTTACGGGTCTTCCTCGACAACCTCGTGTTCCCTCCGCTCTTAATGGCCATATTTCCAGGGCCCGTGGGCCGTAAAAGTGACAAAAACCGGCGACACTCGTGGAGCGCATGTTCCACGTCTGTCAGCGCCCTCTGGTCCTCTAGCGGTGGTTCGCTAAATAAGCGATAAACCGCGTTTCCTTCTTTCCAACTCCTCCTCTTCGGGGGATAAACC
>NW_006263538.1:306910-308571 GCF_000469605.1 Apis dorsata | reverse complement strand
TTTTTTTTTTTTTTTTTTTTTGAAATCAATTCCAGCTTCTTCGAATTTTGACTTGAAATATTGACTTCTCTAGTGCTAGTTTTAGATAGTTTTATTTTGGATTGTTATTGTTTTCGGAGGGAAATTTGTTTATGTTTATTGGATTCGAGGAGGCTGATCTTTTAAGAGAAAAAATTCTAAAAACTAGTTTGAAGGATCCAAACTATTTTATGTGTCCAATGTATTATGATATATAATATTTAAAAAAAATTAGAACATTATCGTAGATTTTTTTTTCTCGCCATTTAAAATCTGTTAATGTTAAGTAAATTGATATTTGATTATTTATAAAAAATTATTAATCGTCTTACGATTTTGAAAAAAATCGATTTCGAGTTTTAAATAATTTATAAGATTGATTTACGAATTAATTTTCTTAATTGAATTAAAATTAGAAAATTAATTCGAAATTCTCTGGCATCTGTAATATAATAAATTTTTAGAACAAAGAACGGAAAAGTTTCTAGAAACGTGTACAATAAACAAGTATAAAACATGGGGGTCACTGTGTTTCATTTTCACAATGTAGTGACAATGGGCATTTGTAATCGCACTGTATACATTATTTATATCATTAATGATGTAAAGTAAGTAACAGTTATTATTAAGAAACGTCAAACGAGCAATAACGAATTCAAAATGCAACTTCCTTTCCCAAAGTTCATCACCTTTATAGAGTAGAATAAACATCGTAGAAATTACAAAGTAACATTACCCATTGTATAACATTACCCAATGCGACAAATACTTACTGCATATTTCAATTCTTATTAACTCTCTTCCTTCATTAATGACCTTTTTCTACTTTGTCCCTCCTCTTCGTAAATAATAATTTTTCCCGCAAAAATATCGCGATATACGAACATAAATAAACGAAGAAAATTTCTTTAAAAAATTATTTCTTCCTTTCACTCTCCAATCTCTTACAAATAAAAAAATACACAATAAAGATACATATTCAATCATAATAACCAATCTCAAAGATAAATTTAATTACTACGAATTAATTTTTTTTCTTCTTTTCATTTCATATAAGACCGAGACGACGAAGAACGAGTCTCAACTCGTTACTAAAACGAGTACAGAAATTCCACAATAATAAAAATAAACGATAAAAATAGCTTTCGCTTCTGAAGGAAAAGAAATGTATACATCGATGACCTTGAAATTTCGAGAAACTTTCAGAAACGCATCATCATCAAAAAGAAGAAGAAGAAGAAGAAATCGAACCTAACCTCTTTCGAAAAAAGGAGAAATCGGGGTGAGAGAGAGAGAGAGAGAGAGAGAGAGAGAAAGGGAATGAACCTCGAGGTATTTCCAACTGGCAAATGACAAAGGTGACAAGGCGAGAAAATCATGCCACGTTCCGAATTTATGTCCCGCCGTCAAACGAATAGCTCGCACGTTTCTCCGTCTGAAAATACTCGGTTCGGAAGGGTGCGCGCACCGATATACACGTGTACACGTGAACACCTAATGTTATCTCCTTGTCGCTCCTCCCGGTTTCCAGCGATTTACAAGGAAATTGCATCTCGAACCAATGTTATTTTCCAAACCTTTCCTCTCCACGCTCTTCCTCCCCCTCCTCCCCCTTCTTCCACTCGCTTTTCTGCCGCGGTTAT
>NW_006263538.1:303932-306816 GCF_000469605.1 Apis dorsata | reverse complement strand
ATATATATATATATATATATATATATATATATATATATATATATATCGATAACGAAAACGATGGACAATGGCCGAGGTTACGATCATTGTCGTTGATATTATGGATTGTGGTTTCGTTCAATTTGTCTCGAGTAATTATGGAAAACATTCGCTATTAATAACATTTTAAATAATAATACAAAATTCGAATCGAAAATACAAAATAAAATTAACAGTTTTAATTAATTTTGATAATTGTACTTCAAAAAAAAAAAAAAAAAAAAAGAAAAAGTGATCCAACGAACAAAATGGCTCCTTGGCCAGTGTAGAAAAGGTTGATAAAATAAAATAAATAAAAAAAAATAAAAAGTTGATCCAAAAGGTTAGGTTCTCCAACGATTGGCCCCCTTAACCCTTTCCATATCGAATTTACGACTTCGCTTCCAAGAGACACTTTTTCCAAGAGAGGGGAAAAAAAAAAAA
Source organism: Apis dorsata (assembly GCF_000469605.1). NCBI lineage: Eukaryota > Metazoa > Arthropoda > Insecta > Hymenoptera > Apidae > Apis > Apis dorsata. The sequence continues at coordinate 306,354 of NW_006263538.1, read as the reverse complement.
GGTCGTTGAAAGAAGGCGTGAAATAATATACGATTTCACCGAAATCTCCAGGAAGTCGAAAATCGGTGAAGATAATGGAAATAAAGGGGTGGAAGGGGTTATAGGGTAGAATGCAGGGGTCAGGTTTCTAGATTAAAAGGAGGCATTTCTCATCGATGCGAGAGATATCAGCTCGGGCAACCGTCTCTCCAACCGAGAAAATGTCCTTCAGGATCGGTCGTAGAAACAATAACGAAGCGAGAAGCGCGACCTCTCGTTCCAAGCGGTGAACACGAGGCACTCTCTCTCTCTCTCTCTCTCTCTTTCCTTGCCTCCTCTGTCCATGTTATTTATCGACCAGATAAACCGTTCTGGCTGTTAAATGCGTCGGTTTAACATAAACACCGATAAGTCGACCACGAGAGCCTCGACGATACTAACCAGACGCGAAAACCAGAACAGTGAAGAAGAAGGACTTCTCCTTCCCTCTCTTTCTTCTCCAACTTCTTCTCCATCTTTCCTTTTTTAAATTATTTGATTGTGTTCTTTCCATGTTTTTCAACATATGCAGTCAAATATTGTATTTTATAAAATTAAATCATTGAATTTGTGTTAAACTTTTAAAAGGGCTGAAAAATTGTATTGAATACTTATCACGTTTCTATTATATGTTATATGTATTTTTTCAAGAAAAATGTTAATTTTAAAAATGCATTATATTTGTCCATAATATTGGGTCACTTGTTTAAGATATTTGTATGTGCAAGTGTCCCACAAAATTTGAAAAATAATTCTAGGATACTTATCTTAGTATTTTTGCTTTTTCTGGATTGTCTCTCTTTTTTTAGAATGGAAAACATTTTTGACCAATTGCATTAAATTGATACATATAATATGAAGTATCTTCAAAGTTTGAATTTCATCCAATTGTAAAATTTGTATTAGAAATATTACTTCATTATGAATCAAATGAAGATAATAATATGGAACCTGTTGTTAAATTAAATTCTCAATAAAAATAATATTGTCGCTTAAAAATTATAAAAAAAAAACCACATCTTTCCACAAGAAAATCGATGATTCTCATTTATTTCTTTTTTTTTTTTTTTCCAGACTCTCTTCAAAAATTCCATGATCATTTGCATATTTAATCTTATCTTCTTACTAAGGATTATAATTTTCTGATCATCTCATATTTTTGTGGTTTCATGTTTGCAAGATAAGATACTAGATACAAAATTCTAAAGTGTTTTAACTCGGTCATTAAGTAACAAAATACGTCTGTCATCTTCGAATTCAACTTGCAGAGTGGATCAGCTGTTATAAACGTGTAAGCACTTAGGCTGTATAGTGTTTATGTCGCGCGCATTACGGACAGGCACTTAGGAGGTTCGTGAATAGCGATGTTATTGTGGTCGAGCCACTTGACACATGCCAGATTAGATCTACTTAACTCGTGCTTACGAAACCTATAAAATGTATGACCATACCAAAAACATTTCAACATATACTCTCTCGTTTTTCCTGTTTCATACATATACTGGAAAAAATATCTTATCTAATTTAAAATTACAAAAACTTGATACATCTATTAATCTTCGTACACGTATCGTTTGCATTGGAAATGCAATAATGATTTATTAATGATTTCATCATTCTTATTCCGATCTTGATCCGTATTTTAAATTTCGATTTCGATAGATCGATTAAATCAACTGTTGTTTATCGATTAATCCTAAACTTATACTAATTATTTATAATTAGTGATGTGATTTATTTGATATATTATAATAAAAAAGAATAAATTGTAATTTCGTTTTTAAAATTTTGTTACACAAAAGAAAAATTATGCTCACTGAAATCATTCTTATTTTCAATTATTATTCATGGATTTATCCATGCATGGAAATAATTGTAGAATATTTTAAAACACAATGGATATAAAAATAGCGAAAAATCAGTTTACCATATGAATATATTTGTTATAAATGTAAATATAATACTTGTTCAATGATCAATCTTTTACATTGCAAATCAGTTTCTATTTTTTCACAACTGATAATTTTATTTTATACATTATTTTATATATAGTTAAAATAGTTTCATTTTTTATTTTTTGAATTAAAATCCAAAGTTTAAAAAAAAAATAATAACAGAAAGGAAAAAAAACTCCATATTCAGAAATTATTTTATTTGATTATTTAATTATTTAAATAAATACTATATTATTATAATTTTAATAAATACTATATTATTTAAATAAATTATTTAAATAAATGCTCAGATTCAAAAATTAATTTTACAAATTTTGCAAAAATAGAAAATCATTCATGAAAAAAAACCTTTCATATCTACGTGAATAAATGATTTTTTTTACACGTAAAATTCAAAGAAAAAAATTTGTTACGCATAAAAGATTTCCCATAAAATAAAAATAAAAATT
>NW_006263538.1:301601-303855 GCF_000469605.1 Apis dorsata | reverse complement strand
AAAATAAATATTTTAATAATAAACTTCGAATAGGAAAAAAAAAAAAAAGAAAAAAGTAACAATATCCTAATATAACGTATCAATAAATGATATCGATAATCTACATTCTATATCGGTTAAAATTACGTCGCATATACGTCCATGGGCCATGTACCGTATGCTAATTTGACAAATTGTGAAGGGAACGCGTGTACGCGTGTATGACGTGGCCAATGATGAACGGCTGGTTATCGATCGTCTTCATCGATCGCGCCTAAGGATCGAAGGCGCACGCGCTGCTGGAAGCTGTGCGTGACAGTGGCCATCTCTCATCCGGTCGTCGAATATATCTGCACGCTTGATATCGATCGTTGTGCACGCACGCAATCAGATATCGCGCGCCCACGCGTTTCTACGCGACACGTACCCCGCGATCCTTACCAGGGACTGTTAGCCGCGATCTTCGGGAATTACGAGACGTTGAGAAATCGAAAAAGAAAATCCACACGTGTCTCTCTCCATGGAATTGATCGTTCATGTTGTTCGAGGTATGTGGATGTCGTTAGAACCATTAAGGATCTAACAGAGGAGATAATAGTGGATATAGAAAAATTTTTGGATTCGAATTTTTCTTTTTTTTTTATATTGTAGAATTTATTGTGGAATTTAAGCAGTGAGCGTGTTGAAAACACTGTTCACTGGTGGAAAGGAATGGTCTGATTGATTAATTTGGAAAGAAACGTGTATTTGTTAAAACGACAATCTAAATCTTCTATGCNATATATATATATATATATATATATATATATATATAAATTTTTTTATTATTTCTCATAAATATGCAATAGGGTAATTACGATTTGTAATAATAATTTAATTTTGTATTCGATAATTAAGATAATAATTGTATGTATAAGAATAAGCTAAACTATATATTATAGATATATCAAAATAATTAATAGTTTCAAAAATATTTTAGTTTTCAGTTTTAGATGATTATCCTAACGTAACTTTATAAATGAAAATAATTTTTATGATTTTGAATCAATTTTGATTCAAATTATAGCTTTTCTATTACCATTACTGAACTATATATATGTGAGTACAGTTACATCATAGTTTTATAATTGGTAATACTTATTATCATATTACAAGTAATTTTATTTACTTTGATTTAATTTTTCAAGAAAATTAAAACACTAAATCTTTTCAAGTATTATAATGATTCATTAAGAATTCATTAAGAAAAAAAATGCAGTTTATACCCTATTCAATCATTCATGACAGTCAACGATGTTAGGTTAGGTTCAGTTTTAATATAACTAATAAATTCAAACTTGATATTTTCTTTTTGCAATTATTGAGAATGTTTTTAACAAAATTAAATAATATGATAAAAATTGTATACACTAAACACAAATTCATTTCTCACCAGGAAAGCGATCAAAGAAAGAAGATAACCTCTAAATAATTCATTGCCTGATAGACGCTTCACGTTCAAAGAGGAACGTCCAAACACAGTTGGAAAGCTCGGACAGGAAGAGGCCTACATATTAATCCGATAAATCAAGCTGCTGAATTTACGATATCGAGGATAAGAAGCACCGACGCGCGAATAAATCTCGCGAATGTTTACTTATAAAATACAATCTGACGAGTGCGCGTAGAATAGTGTCGGTCGTGATTCGGTCTCGTGCGTTAGTCACGTGGTAATATATTAGGGGCAAAGTGGCGGTCGTTGACGCTCTCTTCGCGTTTGTTTGGCCAAGGCTTAATGGATACACCTCAAGGACCTTCGCGGTACTTTATTGCTGCAGAATCGTTTGGACTTGGTCCAACGTTCGCTTCCACTCGTCCGTGTTTTCTAGCACCCTTGTTCCACCCTTTTGACAACCGAAATCTTCAAGAATCATTTTGCATATTCTCATATTTATATATCTCACAATAGTAAAGATTAAATTTACGATTTTTTGATTAGAATTTTCAAATATTTAAACATTCATATGTTTAGAAAGGAATATTTAATCATAATTAGTTAAGATATAACAATAAGTATATAAATTGGAATAAATTTAATTAAAGTAAAGATATTAAAAAAATTTGTCTTCAATTTATTATTTCATGTGAAAAAATTATTCAATAACGAAAAGGAAAGATTCAAATTTTTAAAAAAAAATATTATTTGAATTAAAAAATTATATTCAAATGATTTAATTACATTAATTGATTTAAAGTATATAATAATTATTAAAAATAAAAATACTCCTGAAATTAC
>NW_006263538.1:300526-301481 GCF_000469605.1 Apis dorsata | reverse complement strand
TGAAATTACATAATAAATTAATCTTGGAATTTTATTTGGAGATTTAATATTAATTAATCTAATACTAATAATTGTTTCAAATTCTATTAATAATCATTGAATAAAAATATTATTTGAATTTATAATTAAAAATAATAAAATAATTAATATATAAATATATAAATTATATTTTAAATTAATAATAATGTTTTAAATTAATAAATCTAGGATCGCTGAAAAGAAAGAATTTTGAATTTTTTATTATTTTTAAAAAATTAAAATCTTTGGAAAGAATTATTTTTTAGAATGGAATTAAATTTAAAATTACTGTCTAGTTGAAAAGATACTAATTTTGATCAATGTGACTAGAAGAAATTGGAATATTAACTATTTTATTATTTTCACAAAAAAACTTGTTAATAATAAAAATCTTCATTTGGAAAAGAACAATTCACAATTCCTAATTAATTCCAAATTTAATTTTTAAAAAGCAGTATCAGTATGAAAGAAACAATTATAATTACCTAAATTTAATCATTTATTTTTCCATTATTTTCTTAATCTTCCACCTCATTTTAAGACAATTCTGAATCTTCTCGCGTGTAAAGAGAGAGTAAGTTCTAGACAAGTCTCATTGAAAAACAATAACTCAGGAGAAATCGACCTCTAAGCGGCGTTTAGGCGAATTAAAGGGAACTTGGTGGCGAACCAAGGGTTCGTCTGTCAGCGAGGATCGGGAAAAGAAGTTCGGCGAGGACATTAAGTCACCGGGTGGGTTATTTATCGCGCACGAGCCGCAACCCTTACCACACTCTGTTTCTTCCCTTCACCGAGGGTGTGTCGTTGACAAGGCTGCTTCTAATGAAAGCTCACCCTCGGTGCAGGGTTACGCTTTCCTTGCTTACTTCTCGAAGAAGGTTCCCGTCAATACGATCGTTCGTTATTTACATCGAGCTTCAATTTTTATCCACCTCAT
>NW_006263538.1:299130-300466 GCF_000469605.1 Apis dorsata | reverse complement strand
CTCATTACCAAGACTGAATGAATTTTTCTTAAGTCACGATATCTCTTTTTTTTTTTTTTTTTAAATTTTGAAAATCGATCATATCTTCTTTATTAAGAAAATAATTCTAGTAATTCTAAATTCTTATTATTTTTGCATAATATGCAAATATTTTTGACAATTAATCCTTTGCTCTATAATTTTTTTCTTCAGAAATTATAAGAAAAATTTAATATAATATAACAAAATATAAAATATAATAATTATATAAATATAATAAAATATAATAAAATATAATATAAAATAATATAACAAAATAATTTTGTTAGAAAAGAGATTATATAGTGCAAAGGATTATTATTTACTTTCATTTAGATTTCATTTTAATTATATGTAATTATAGATTACATATAGTTAATATATCTGATGAATGATAATGTTTTAATTCTATTATAACTTTTGTATATTGGATATTATATATATTGTATACATGTAGGATGATAATTCTAGTGTTAACAGGTGGTCGATTCGATTCTTATTTTATTTTATTCCAACTTTAAACATCTTGTATTAAATCCACAATATAGAATGTCAATTTCATAGTGAGAAACACTGGAGCTAAATGATGAATGTTCTTCTCGGTACATCTTCCATATTATATTTTTCCTGTGAGATAGAGATTTATATCTACAGTTAATCTCAAAAATATCTATCTTCCTAAATATATTAATATATACTTTGCACATTTTGTATTTTCTTGCATACCATGTCCATTCAAATTTTATTTAAATGCGTAAAAATCTAATAATAATATAAATAATAATAACAATAATAATCAAAAATAATGAATATATTCATAAAAAAATCAATTTTACAACTTTTACCTTTCTAATCTTTTCACTGTATCTATTATTAAAAATTGCCAATTTGCTCTTCCTTATCGACGTAATCTTTCACTTTTGTCACAAAGTGTACTATCCCGCATAACTTTTATTATCCGAATATGATCCTCGATAAAATATGTAAACACGCAAACTGTTTCCACGACTGTGTTTACCTAGCGCAAAGTTTCTCATCTTTTCGAGGCACAATTTATCGAAGCGAAAATTACAGAGAGCCCCCATGTTATCGTCCATTGCACGCGTAACGATACATCGATTTCGTTTCGTTCCGCACGGTTTCACCGCTGGTCGTCGCTAATTGCGCGATTTGTTCGGCATCTTGAGCCGGTACGCATGCGCGGCCGCCTTAATACGTACTACACGCTCGATGATAAGACTTCGAAGGCGAATCCATTTCACGAAGAGAGGACTTATCCCTCTTATCTTTATAGATCCAGTTTCAACCTGGCACCGTT
>NW_006263538.1:295905-298974 GCF_000469605.1 Apis dorsata | reverse complement strand
CCGGCAGGCTCCTTTTATTTTTCTTCATTACTTTTTTTTCCCGCCTCTGGATACATATTGACGTGTTCAACGTCGCCACTGTAATGCATGAGGTTGTAAGATTCGCCACGTATTTGGTACCCCACATTTATCGACTTAACGCGAAGCACCATGTTACGGCGTAGCCGTTAATTGTGTCATTTGTCCCTGTTGAAACTTGGATCCTTGGAAATGATTTTTGCTGTTGAATTTTTTAAATGGAGAGATTGATCAGAGAACAATTAAAATTGACCGAATTGGGTCATTATTATGTTTTTCTTTTTTGTCTTTCGCTTCGTTCTATCTTTGTCTCGCTTTATTTAATGGAAGATTGAATTACTTGCAATTTAATAAGTAAACTTCAAATAATATTTTTGTATACTAACTTTTATATTTATTTTAAAATCGATCTTTGAGCTCTAACGATAGAAAAAAAAAAAAAATTCAAAAATCAAATAATTTCCTCTACACGCACAATAAATTTATATATTTTTAATCTAATATATACTTTAAATGTTTCTCTGAGTTTCATTTAATTAAATATATATATTCTCGTTATTATTCACTTAAAATTCCACGAATTACACGAAACCATAAACTGTCCACACAAATTCTCTTTATTCTTCGATAAAAAAAGAAAAAATTCACGCACACACATTACTTAATCTATATCGCGTATCCCTTCGACATGATATAAGAATCGAACACACGTTATCGTTAATAAGCTTCTCGAGTAAACATCGGTTCGACATTCGAAATTCTCAATATCCCTCCACAAAGTGTATTTACTTGGATTGATACACAGACGATTCCGGTTTTCTCGCGCATCTTTAGGCCCGATGCAAATCGAACAGGCCCATTAAAACGGTCCATTTCTCGTTTCCTTGCAGCTGCTGTTAATGCTGTTCGACAACCTGTGTACATCAAACGGAGGGACAATAATCATAAAGCTCGATGATAACCGAGCCCCCGAGATGTATAAAGATGTTCTCGCTCGATCTGAGAAATGGAAGAAGGAAGTTATTCCATGGATAATAATTTAATAGAACGGAATGGAAATCCGTTGAATGAAGGATGGAGGAATGAATGACAGCCTTGAAAACACGGTTTCTTCTATTCGATCGATTTAGTGGCTGGCAGTGATATCGATGCTGTAAATGAATGCCGTTTGTTGTCTCCGGGAACACGGATAAATTTCATATTTGCGTCATGGTTTCCACGAGTTGATTAGAGCCCGGCGAAGAACAGAGAAAGCTTGTGTATCGGGGAAGAAATTATGTCAACGTTAATTCAGGAGGAGGGGAATCGGTTGGAAAATGAATGGGAACAATGCGTGTATTGTTGGTATAGTAATAGAATAAGACTTGTTCGACTATTATATGGAGCATTGTATAAATAATAAAAAATAAAACCGATTATATATTTTTATTATTTATTAATTTTATCATTACTTATTATATTAATTATAAATAACTATTGTATAGTAATAAGACTTGGTGATTAAGAACTCTTGTTAAAATATAATTTGAATCAATTGTTATGAAAAAAGTCTGGTCAAATAAATCTTATTTCTTTATTTTGTTAAGATTTATTTATCACTTAGGTAATTATTATTATGGATTTTTTATTAGACCACAGAAAATGAATGAGGATACATATAGATATTTAATGATTAGTGACTTGCAATCACATAGTTATTAGGCATCAAGGATATAGTTGTTCAGAGTGAAAGCTATCAGGTCAAGGATTGGTTCAAAATAGGCAACAATTCATGATATTGTTTGCTTTCAAAAAGATGAATATTTTTCTTGAAGAATTTGGTCATGAAATGAGGAAAATAAAGATGCTTTTTGATGATAGCATAATGAAAAATGAACAAAATAAGACTTGTCATAAGACTAGAGGATTTGAGAACTACAGGATGATTGTTTATAAATCCTATCAAAAATTTAAAAGTTTATTTTTCCTATAATTAGTATAGTAATAAAGATATCACTTATAAATCTTATTTATCTATATCTATCTATATCTTCATTCATCCATTCATACTTACAAATAATTGAACCATTGAATATTTCCTGAAACAAACTATGTAAATGAATTAGTACAATTCAATGATAAATAATTATTTAATAATTTTCAAATCATAAAATTGACTTGAATTACATGAAACTGTATTATTCAAATACAGTTTATTTCAATCTTTTAATAATATTTTCAGTAACAAATGTTTTGTTTAAAAGATGTTGAAAAGAAAAAAACGAAAAAAAGATAGCCAGAAGGACTATCAAAATTATCCACTCATATAATAACCCGTCAGTGGAATATTTATTTCGCAACACTACTGTATTAAATTGTCAAAAGAAAACGCAAAGAGTGCTTTATTGTATATTATTTCAATAATTTATACTTAACAAATAAAAAAAGTGAAAAAAAAAGATAAAATATTCATAAACAAAGTATACTACTTCATTAAGATATTGAAATTATTATTTACTCTATTTATAACTTATGCACTCATATTGAATTACTGTTAGCTCATTCAACCAGCTCTTTCAGCTGCATAACTAATCCAGAAGCAATAACATACTTCCACATCAAGAAGTGGAAAGACTTTGGGCAATTTTAAAACGCAACACTACTTTAAATATAAAAAAATCGTAATACTACAGAATAAATTTAATGTTTAAAATATTAAAAAAAAGAAAAATAAAAAAATTATATTATAGTAATTTATAATCAAAAGAATTAAAAACAATATGCGATATTTTTAAAAATTGCAATACTACAGTAAATGCGGTCATTTTATTAATTAATTCAAATAATGATTTTTTTATTCATTGCAATACTAATGATTTATTTATCGCAATAGTAATTAAAAAATCGCGATTTGCCCATGATGACTGGATGATAGGCCCACATGCATCGGCCAAACTACTATTACTACTACTACTATATTACTAAAACGAGCACAGTGACGAAATAGTAACAAAAATGACATCCCATCCTTTGGATCGAAGGTAAGATCCAAAAGATGAGAAGCCATTGATA
>NW_006263538.1:295522-295829 GCF_000469605.1 Apis dorsata | reverse complement strand
CCTCTTCTATGGCAATTTGCCGGGCCTCTTCGGCTTATAGCCTCTTCTTTCTTCGGGCGCAATACCCGCTGAAACTTAAATCTAGGCTCGAGATTCATTGATCGCAAATTAAGAAAAAAAGAAAAAGAAAAAAAAAAATTAAATACAGAATCTCGAGGGCAACGTTCGTTTCGAGATCAAATCGCGACCACGATCGCGAAATTCGAAAAGTCGACAGGCAGAGAAGAGTGACACGCTTCACTCGTTCCAATTTTCACCTTCCACTTTTCAAATTGTATTTCCTGAAACAGGTTGTCACGCGAAAACT
>NW_006263538.1:284234-295402 GCF_000469605.1 Apis dorsata | reverse complement strand
CCGATCAGAGACTGTGACAACCTGCCCGGCCCTACCTACTTATAATTAACAGACACACCAGAAGTATGCTACCTATCCTACCTAACCTATATTTAAAGTTGACAAAACAGCAGGCACACCAACACATTCATTCCAACGATTCTCACGCATAACGCTCGGGCGCAAGAGCCTACACTAGGGAGAACGTCCCGGGACGCCTCCGACACCCGAGCTTGGCACACTACTTGCACACTCTAATGTACGTACCAGTTTCTACTGAAATCGATTGACGATGGCTAGTGACCATTGCGATATAAAAAACTATATGTCGACTTTAATTATAGGTATGACGACGAAACGAATTGATATATTTTTTAAAGAAATAAAATTACTGAGATAAATATTGGAATTTTGATGAATTATAATTTGATAGGAAAAATGATAAAAATATTATTTATATGTAATATTTTCATTTGTGAATGGAAATTAAATTAATGATAATAAATGAAATTACAATCGAAACGACGCAATTCCACAGCTTAACCACACACACATATACACACAAAATGTGGAAAATACGTCGCGCACGATACACTAACGCATCGTCAATCGCTGAGAAATTATTAAAAACTTATAAACTAAGATCATCATGTTCATCGCCTCTCTTTCACCCAAGTAGCGCCTGGGCACGTGAGTGAGATCCTGGCAATGAACATGGAAGGGTTAAACCTGAAAATCCTGAGCTAAAAATGATATTAGTCATATTTATTTCATATCTAACGGGCTAACGTGCTTTAGTTTTGTATATTCTTATTTTATTTCAAATTATTTGTGACTCTACTTTATTACTTTAATGAATATAATTTAATATATTTAATAAATTATTAGAATTATTATTAATATTAATAAATTATTTATGTATTTTGAAAAAAAAGTAAGATTCATTCTTATGTAATATAAATATTAATGAAAATAACCTTAAGCGATTCCTTCATCAAAGCAAATTTTTTAAAATATGAAAATAAACTTCAAAACTTGTTGCTTTGATTCCGCAATCTACTTCTCGCGAAATGTCTTCTTGCACATAAAATTCAATTCATATTTAAATATATGGATAAAATATTTATTAATAATATATATATGAAATTATAATAAAATTTAAATATCATTAAATATATTTTTATTTTATAATTTTCTAATTTTACACATTCAATTTATTCAAATTTTATCATTCTTTGTACATAATTATTATTAAAAAATTACTAACTAATATAACTAATATTCTAGAATTCGATGTGCAAAAAGACCTAACCTAAACTAATAAAAATATAGAAAAAGCAAATGTTACTATTCATGGGTATAATAAATATCCGTGGTCACTATGCTCGTGCAAAATTCTACGTATATAACCAATCACTCGTGTCGATTCGGACCTTTCATCCTACGACATGATTGAGTGACCAGAGGAACAAAAATGTATGCGACTCACCATTAGATGTGAAGAGTCTGCGCTAGCAATGTTATTGCATTCTGTGAAAAATTATCACCCGTCATCAAACATAGAAACTGCAAAAAAAAATTAAATACAGTTTGATAGACAGTTTATACAATAATTATATGAAAAAATTTAAATAAAGAAAGAAAAAAAAAGAAAATTAAAAATAAAATTCTATATTCATAAGAAATATATAAAGATAATTATCTGTTCGCGTGATGGATAATTGCTTTTTATTCTTAATACACTGACTCTAATACCCCAGACGAAAATTAAAAAAAAAAAAAAAATAAAAGACTATTGACACGCCCATTTAAATAATAAATGAAGAAAAAACATTGACTCTAATTTCAAATAACAATTATTTAATTAAAAATAATTTAATTGTACTCTGAAGAACATTGAAAATACTATTAGAAAATAAATACTGATTCTATCAACCGCATTGCGCGCGATTACAAAAATTCTCTGAAAATAAAATTGTAATAAAATTAATAAGAGAGATAAAAAATTATAAAAGAGATAAGAAAAGAAAAGAAAAAAAATATTTCTATATTTTATTTCTTTCTATTGTAGTATTTATCTCAGAAAATATTATTATTTTTCTAAAATTTTGATTTCATTATTAATTTTTCAAAAATAAAAATAAAACAAAAGCGATATATATATATAGTATGTATAAAGAAACGTATCATGAATTATTTTACAGTAATCACTAATAATGCAATAAAAAAAGAATAACATACAGAACATGACATTATATACAAAATATCGAATTTTACCATGTCTCCATGAAAAAGCATAATGGCATCCATATTGAAATTTTTCCCGCCTTCGAAATTATTTCAGCAATCGATTACATAATCTAAAAAATATAATAAAAAATCTTCAAACAAACATATAAAATATATAGATTTAATTAATTGTATTAAAATGAAATAACAATCAAGTTGAAATTCAGTTTCAAAAAAATTATAATGAGCTATATGTAACTCTAACCTTCAAATATATGAATAAAAAAAAAAGGAATAATTTAGCTCTCAAAACATTTTTAATTATATTAACAAGTATATATTAATTGAATATTAAGACAATATATTATATACGAATGATAAAAAAAAACTATAATAAATAAATATTAAAAAATTGATCACATACCTCAAAGAAAAGAGACACGTCATTACACCACAATTATCGACACTACAATGACGTCCATGATTTCGATTATCGAATTTAGAGAGAGGAATATATTCGATAAATAGTTCGAGAAATCGAATATAATATATAAAAATATATTAAATATATTCAATTATATATTAATTAATTATATTAAAAAAAAATAATAATGTATAATATAATAACGTAATATATTAAAATTAAACAATAATCAAACTGAAATTCCATTTTATAAAGTCATGATGCGATTTATTCTAACGGTTAAAAAGATAAATAATGAAAAAAATATAATTTAGCTTTCATAATTTCAATCATATTTATTATATCAATAAACAGATTAAATATTAGATAAAAAATAATTATGGAAATAAATATTATATAACAGATAAATTATATATCTCACGGAAAAATAACGCGTCTGTACACCACAATTATCGAGAGCACAATGACACCTCGTATTACGATTTCGATTATCGAATAAGAAATTAGGGAGGGGATATGTTCGACAGTTTGGAAACAAATCGAAACATGTCGAGCATGTTATGAATGTGAATCATAATTTCTTATAAGAAATGTTTATAACCTTAAGCTTAATACAGATGATAGACAGAAACAAATATATAAACAATACGTGACTTCGTTATATTCATAGAATTTATGCCTTTCTGATAAAAAAACACGTATGCATCATTCAAATTAATACAATTTAATTAAATTAAAATTAAAATTAAAATTAAATTAAATGTAATAAACTTTTTATATGAATGGAAAAAACAATAAAAAAATTATTCTATATATCCATCTAACTTTATTAATATAATTAAAATGTTACCTGCTTTACAGAAATCATTTGATTGGCTATTAATCGTTGTGAAATTTTTATTATTAAACCATTATTCTTTCTTCATTCTGACAATCAAATGATAAATAATGATCAATATCATAAAACAAATATTTGAAATTAAAATTATATTATAATAAATGAGTTGATAAATTTGTTGATAAATTTGTTGAATGTCTTGATATATTTCGATACGACATACTGTCGTCTGTGACGCCAACCATCAAACAGACGACCGAAACGAATTATAAAGTTTAAAAGATTAATTAATTCTATCACAACAAATAAATTATTAAATAAACGAAGTTAATCTATAATCTATAACAAAATAAGAATAGAATTGCTTACTGCTTACTGCATAGTAGAGGTTAAACACATTGAACAAGATGATATGTCTTACTACGATGACTTTCGACAAGAAAATGACGCCATATGCAACAGGTTCTCTTAGGAGCTTTTTGATTGGAGGAACAATATTGTTTTTATTTATTTAGTTGCGCGAAAATTAAAGTAAATATATTGCATGATATACTTAAATTATAAATCATTATAATATTTTACAAAGTCTCATCTATTAAAAATGTAATAAAAATAAATTAATAAATTTAATTTTACACGATAATTAAATGAATTGATATAATTAAAATATGAAGGTTAATTAAAATATAACTAGAAATAACATAAAAATAGAACATAGAAATTAAATGTAAAAGAATTCAAATATAGAAAAGAACTGGAATGTAACAATCAATTAAATTAAAAAAAATTAAATACATAAAAATTAACTTAATTTAAATAAAATTTAAATATAAGAAAAAAATTTAGCATAAGAGTTAATTAAATTAGGAGAAACTAAAATATAAAAAATATAAAAAATATGAAATTAAGTAAATACAAATAAAATATGAAAATATAATACAAGAATTTAATATAAAATTTAAATGAATTTGAAAAAATTGCAACATGTAAAAAAAATTTCATCATAGATATTAATTGAATTAAAAAAAAGTAAAGATATAAAGATTGAAATTTAACATAACAATTAACTAGATATAATAAAATTATATAAATACAAAAAAGGAATTTATATAAAAGTTAAACAAAAATAATGTAATATAAAAGCAAAATAGAATTTAACAAAAATATTAGCTCAAATAGAAAAGATAGAAATATAAAAAACTAATTGAATATAATAAATATAAATCTGACAAAACTGGAACATAAGAGAAAAATTTAAATTTAATATAAATTATATAAATTAAAACAATCTAAAACATAAAAAAATAATGTAATATACAATAACAGAATAACAAAAATTAAATTAAATTAAATTAAACAAAAAATTGAAGCATGAAACACTATTAAACACCAACAATCAATAGAATTTAACAAAAAGAAAGATATAAGAGAGAGATTTAATAATCCTTTGAAATATTATATACATTATATACAATAATATAAATATATATAACATAACTGGCTTTAGATCAAGCATGCTTTATGATTATTTTTTATGACAATATAGTATTAATATATGCCTTTATACTATTATCACATTCTTTTCAGAATAACTTTTACAATAATAACTTATTTATTGAAATAACTTGTCTAAAATCAAATTTTTACTATCTATTCATAAATTCAACGAATAGACTTAAAAAAAAAACTTTGCTATCGGAAACTTGAAAGATACAAAAAAATTCAATCGCTTCAATCGCAATCTAATGAATAATTGCAAGTTGCATAGATTATTCATTGGATATTTTATGTTGAACGTATACAATTGAGAAAACTTGTTCATCAAATCATGGAATATCATTTATGTCAAACTCGATGGAAACTTCTATGGATCCTCCTTCATGCCAATTACATTGGGCCGAATATTTATTCCATTTTAAAAAAAGACCAGTCTCTAGTACCATTCGTAAAGCATCCCTCGACACCGATGCCAGACGATAATTAAGTTCCGGCGAGGAGTTTGCGGTCGAGTTCCTTTCTCTCCTTTGAATCTTTATCTCTCGACAGCATCCTTTTTCCTTTCTCCTCCTCCCTTTTTCTCTTCGGCAGCGGGTGGATTGTTACGAAAGGATTTGCGGTAATCCTCGATCTAATTTGCATGCTGATGGTAATGGATGTGTATCTTCCCTTATTCCTCCGGTTTCGTCGCCTGATCCCTCTAACGACCACATTCGCGGCGAATGCAGCTGGTCGGACACCTTATCTCAAGGTTAGTCGCACCTGTCCCTCGAAACCATCGTTTTCGAGATAAAAGCGTGAAAGAGGATCCGTGTGGATATTGGATCGACGTTGGACGATCGCGTGACTGGTTAGAGAACGTTCGAACGTTACTCTTCATCGCCATAATTGGGATATCGGTGATGGTAACGTGGCGCCAGGGATGACGAATTTTTGATATATGATACTTTAATGTATCGCGGCGATTAAGGTGAGTCGAGGCGTAACGAAATTATGGAAATCGAGGTAAGCCGACGTGGAATAGGTTTGGCTGCCTGATTCTCGGAACATAACCTTGACATAACCTTAAAAATGCAAGTTTTAATTATAAATTTGTAAATAAATTTTCTAATTTTCTAATATTTATTTTTCTTTTCAATTTAAATTATTATTTATTACTAATTATTACTAGATTATTGTATCATGTAAGTATTTAATTAATTATTAATTTAATACGAGTTAAAAGTGATCAGCAGACCTCAACATTTTTTAACCGATTATTAAAATTCAAATTAAAAATTACAATCATTATTATAAATCAATCAAAATACCGACATATTATATCATAATTGGTAATTTCAAATTGTTTCTAATAATTTATGCATCCAATATATAAAAGAAAATCAAATAGATACTTTATCAGTACCTATTCTTCCTCTCCAGGAATATCGGAGGAGTGAACAATGTTACTGGCCGGACAGATGATAATCCATCGAGGACTCGTGATCTCTTCGCGCGCAAGGACGTGGCCAAAGTCGTTACGTAGGCAACTGGTCGGCAACTCGTTGGTACCCTTTCAGATCTCTCGGCGTAGCGTACCGATCACGTGCAGGAGAGTCGAGGTTACCACACGAGGCGGAGCATGGACGAGTGGACAAAATAGGAAGACGAGGAAGAACGCCCACCATGGCACCGTAGGCCTATCGGAGTCGACGCCGATGGAAAAAGAACTCGACTGTTAACAAGATGGTGCTGCTCACTCTCGACACTGTGGCAACTTGCTCGAAGAGCAAGGTCTCTCCTTTCGTGGCCTCTCTCTTTCTCTCTCCTCCTCTCCTCTTTCTTTCACTATGTATGTCCACCCTTCTTCAATATGGCCGACTTCCCTCACCCTTTGCTGGCCTTCTAGTCGTCGTTCCTTCTACCCGCTTCCTCGTTCGTCCTTTGGTTGCCAAGCTCCTTCGCTCGAACATTCGTGTAATCGGCCTACGGGTCGAGAACATTTTGTAAGAACATTATCGAGTACACGTCGCTTATAGATAACTTGTATCCGACGATACCGCTTCCGCGATCGTTGTCGTGGTCGAGAGGTCTTGGGCGGGCAGAATGTACCGGTATTCAATGGGAAAATGTTGGGTTAAAGGAAGAGGATAGAGAATTGTTGGAATTTTTGCGGTTTGGTTTCTTTTCGAATGGTTCGATGAATGCTAGTTAAATTCTCTTTGGCCGTTATGTCAATGATTCTTGACAAGGAATTCGACTTTTGGTACTTGGTAATTTTTTAATAATAAACTTAAAATGTTTGTTTATTTTACTACTTACGAAAATATGAATTTTTTAATGGCTATATTTACGGTTAATAATTATCGTTTATTTTCTATTGGGTATTAAATAGGACTTAAACCTCTTGTAAATAGAATTATAAGATTTGAAGAATACAAAAGTATGCAGGTATAAGGTGATTAACTCTTTAAATGTCATAAAACTTATGTCGTAAAAGACATTGTATAGCGAGAATGACAGATAGAAAGTCTTATTTAAGAATACATAATAATTGTATGTATAAAATAGGCTCATAATATACATTTACAATATACATTTTTATATATTTTTACAATTTTATTTTATATTCAAATAATGATGATCCAACTAGATTCGATAACTTTTTCATAATAATCATAACAAATTTTAGGATCAGCTATCAAATCAAAAATTAAAATCTTAAAAAATCTTTTTATAAAAAGATAGTAAATTTTAAATTTAATCATTAACTCTCTCTATCTATACATTGACATTATTGACATTCTACAAATGTGAAGAGGTTAAGTCAAAATATAAATCGATTTATCAAATTATAATATAAAAATAATAACAACGATTGAGTTGAATTTAAAAATTCTTTCATAGGGAAATAACGAATTTTTAAATTCGATTAATTCTAATTGTATTTATAGAAATAAAAATTTAAGAGGTTAAGTCATCACGAGTATCACGCTGCCATTCGTCTTGTCGCTATTCCGCTCGAATCACCACGGGAAAATATTCAACGTTCGTGTCGTTATTGATACCCGCGTCGTTCCACGATATTTTTGCACTGTCTGAATATCGGGTGGCTTAGTTACCCGATACGAATTATCAGACGGCGACCACTCGCGTGTGAACGTTGTACCGATTACATCACGATAGGTTTAAAGGTTGAGAAACACGACATCTAGACATTTATAAGTGGGTCACGATACGTCTGTATCGGCTTGCAGAACGCGGACGTGGAAGAGATTAGGGTACAATACCTGTAATCTTAGCCTCGGTTTCCACTTAATGGCCACGGCATACAACATCTAAGAATGTTCGCGTGCGATTTTACTCGCTAATAAAGAGAAGAAATGGAGAGTATGGGGAAAGGTGAATTCCACGAGAAACTGGTCGATCACTGCGAGATTATGCTACCGAGGGGTTGCTCGTACGTTGAAAGTAATTGAGAAAGGAAATTATCGCTTTTACGTACGACTTCGTGGTCCGGATTTATCGTGGCTATCATCTCGTTGTACTGTAATTTTCAATTATAGTAAGAAACTGACTGTGCACAGCAATAATTTTATTCCGAGTGAATAATATGTAAGTGTTAATTTACGACAGTAACGACATTTGATTCTAAATCTTGAAATACTTTTACTAATAGTGATAAGCTTGTAATGGTATATTACTTTACTGTAATTTTATTGTAATATGTTTAATGCTTTGGATCATAAGTTTTGGAATTTGACTAATTTTTTGTTATTAGAATTATTAAGAAAATGTAATTATAGGTTAAGTGATTTTATTTTATTATATATTTAAAGTGTATTAAAAATAATAATAGATAATAAAAAAATATCTTTATTTATAGATAGGTACTTACATATTTAGATCCTTTTTCGTTTAGATTGTTTTTATTAAAAGAATTATTAAGATCTTTTTTTGTCGTATATTCTCCATAAAAGATGCACTGCTAGTCGCAATTTTCTTTATTCCTATAAATAAACACAGGTGGCGTTGCAATTGTCTTAACCTAATCTTTCATATTAATGAAGTGGGAAATTTGAAATTTTAATGCATTTTAGATCAAAAATTAATGAAAAATTTCAATATAAAATTAGATATATGACAATTTTCATAAATTTGAACATTAGAAGAAGATGAATGAATCGAAAATGATTTAAAAATGATATATTTTACATAATAAAAGTATACCTATCAGCTAATATTAATGCAATATTTCCAAGAATAAAAATGAATAAGAAAAATAAATTTCTGTTCTTTCTTAAAAAATGGATAGAAGAGACAATAATTTTTCAAATTTATTCGTCGGATTGCTACAGTATGCGGTCGAATTAAATGCATTTGTAGTACAGTCGCATTTTCCAATTCCAGATCCTTTCTTTTCAAAGGCAAATGGCCTCTGGCGGAGTGACAACTTCTAACTCGCGCCTGAACGTGGTTTCAGAATTCTCGAGGATGGGGCACGCGTCGACCCTCATGTAAATTGCTTCATACTGCAAGGACACACGCTCAACTGTGAAGAATACGAGTTACGAGTTCGGCAGAAATAGTCTTCCGTTTCACAATCTCAATGTTACTCTTGAAAACTTTATACATATTATTCTACGCCATTCAAATGTAAAATTTGTTTCCATCAAGAGAATATCGATGCATTTATGAGAAATTTAAACATGCAAGTGAACAAAAATAACATAGAATATCCAAAATAAGATGTATATTATATTTAAAAGGTGGAACAGAAGTTTCAATTTTTGTGTTTCATGATAATTTATATGTTCTATCAAAAAATTAACAATATCATTGTATAATATATATATCTGTATTGATAATATTAATTATAAACGAAATAAACTTTTTTTTTTATGGAATCACATATTTTTAGTTACAAATTGTTAATTAAAATTTTATAAAATTTTGATTTTTTTGTCTTTCTTTCTAACTTTCTTTTACATATAATTTTTATTAAAATATGAATAATAATAATATTATTATTAATATTGTAGATCTATAAGCTTTTTCTTGATATCAAATATTCTATGATTCGAATTATTTAGTTTTGAATTTTTATAGTTCTGAGAAGTGATTTAGGAAATCAATTATATTAACACGATTGATGACGATTTCACGTTATCAATAACGTGTCAAATTAGTCACTGAATATATAAGTTAGTAATGTACCTGTCGATCTTAACTGACCAGTGTTTATTATGAATAGCTCTTGTAGAATTGAATCATGTATCGATACACCGACGACAATTAAACACTGTCAACGTCATCAATAATTACTTCCCTAATATACAATTAACCAACAGACTATTCCAATGTTCATCCGTCTATTGTTTCGATATGTCATGAAAATTTTATGGAAAATTTTAAATTTCACCTATAAATATTTATAAATATGCTGAGAAATTATATATTAATAAATAAAAACAATTATAATTAGTAATAATTGAAAGATTTTTTTTTAATTATTAATCATTTTGGATAAATTGTTAAAGAAACAAAAGAAATATCAATTAAAACATAAAAGAAAATGTTCGTTATTTATTACTTTTTTATAATTCATGTACAAAAATTTTGTATAAACACAGACTTCTCGCAGCATCATAACCTCAACATAGATCTCAATTAAAATATATTTCAAGTATTAAATATCCTTCTTAAAATAACCATCTCACACCGAATTCCTCTATCAAACGAAAACTTCTTTATCTATCCACAGAAACACAATGTTCTCTTCAAAAAATACATCAGTAGCATATTTAACTTTCAAGAAGACGTTATAAATTTTTGAGATCTTATATTTCGAAAATCAATCGATCAGAGAAATTAATAATTCGTCGATTATTAATCATTTACTTCAAATTTTTACTAACAAATCCAATACTAAATTGTACACTTTTGAATTTTCATCCGTTCAGAAATTGATAGAATTTAAAATCACTGTCGAAAAGTGGACGTCCGAGTACACAAAAATCCCTATTCCACGGTTAGAAAGAAACAGTGCAGCGGTGGCGCGTCGAGCGCGGATCGCTAGCGCGGCACATCATTAAGCAGGAGAGTAGTCTTGTTCCCCCCTCCTTCTTCTTCCTTTTTTCCCCTGTTGTCGGGTGGTTTCGCGTCCGTGTCGAGTTAGGCGAGTCTCTTTTTCGTGCGCCGCGGCATCTAATCTAATGGGGA
>NW_006263538.1:278929-283866 GCF_000469605.1 Apis dorsata | reverse complement strand
CCCCCCCCCTCTCGCACCGATGCTGCGTTTCTTCTTCTTCTTCCTCCTCTACTCCATCGACAGGATAGGCGCCCTTTTAGGGGAGGCGACTCGGTCCCCGTGCACGCCTCGACGGCCACGCCGGGCGTTACACATTTTCGTTTACATCTAGAAGGCCGAAACGCGCGCCAATAAATTCCACGGCGCCCCGCGTCGTCCCTTTAGCGCCGCGCAGCGCCACCACAGGTTAACTCTCTTGCCTTTTGACAAGGCGTTCAAAGGACCGCCCGTGTGCACCTCGAATGGAATGTATCTCGTTGATCGGCTCGATTCGACGAGGATGGTTTAATTGTTCCTCGGTGGCCGCTATTCTGTGGGAAAGTTGGTAATTGCTAAAGAACCGTTTAGGATTTAAGAACCGCTTTGTTTCTTGATATTTTTTAGATTGGCGGCACGCTTTAAAAGTAGGGTTATGGTGCATAGTGATAATTACGTAGAAAAGAGCTTTTCTAGTTTCAATGATTTTGAAATTTGTGTAATTTTAAATATTCTGTAGGATATGTTCCGTTTTAATTTTTGACATATATGTAAAAATATATCATATTTTTAATATTTAGTTTAATATAAGTTAGTAAATTAGGTTATGCAAAAATGAATTATATACTTCTAAATTTTATATAGGTTAGATTAGATTTAATTAAATTAGATTAAATAATAAATAATGCGAATAATATTCTTAGTAATATTTGATCATTATTATTTTATTATATAGTCTTTTTTTAAATATATCGTATAATAACCACGTGAAAATTCGTTGTTTCCCACAATTCAAACAACCGAATTCTTACAATAAATCATGATTTACGAAATGAAAATATCATTACAAATGAACGACATGGAGGAGTTTGGTTGTACTATTATCGCTAATTAATATCACTTCCTGGCCAGTACACGATCCATTTATCGAACGACATATCGAAATTCTGTGTCGAATCGAATTCGAAACGTGGAAACGTGTAGTATCAAGAAGAGTAACGATTTCCAGCGGGAACCGGGGAAAGGCTGAATCGCAGAATAGATCGGAAAACAGAAACGGGTCGATGTTATAATTAGTGTAACAAGCTGGATGTTTGCCGTGTTTAAAGTAAGAGCCAAATTGGCACGCGGTTGCTTGCTGTTAACGATTTTCATGCTCGTCTTCCGTCGCGTGATTTGTACGCGTGCCATATTTTCCTTTCTTCTTTCCTTTGATGTTCCATCGTACATTAAAGCAACGAAAGTGGATGTCGTAAACGCAATGCGTAATAAGTATGATATATTTTTCTTACCTCTGTACTACGAATATTTTAAGATTAGCCACTTAATCTAAAATCTATGAAATATTATCATATTATAAATCTATTATATATGAAAGTATCAATATCAACCTAACCTAAACTTGAAATCTTATCTAAAATTTTATTACATGTACAGCTTACATATATATATAGATCAATCAATGTTACTTAATTTTTCGGTGAAATATTCATTTTATTGAGAATTAAAGTTAACGCTTCACGAATTGGAGGAAATTTTGAGGACGCAATATATTAAATTAAATTTTCATTACAGATAAATATTTGCAGAGAATTATATTGCAAAGTGCTGCCCTCTTGTTGACATTTGACATCTTTTACTTTCTAAAAAAGATTCATCAAACTGAATTATATATCCTGAAAAAAGAAAATGATAAACTCAATTTCCCGAAAAAATATCTTTTCTGCTTACTTTTTAAAATTAACATATTCATTGACTCGACCTATCTCATATACCGTTTATAAGGTTAACAAGAGATCCAACGTATCGCCAGAAACGAGAAACAATGCGTTCGCCAGTTAATTTGAAAATGAAGGGGGGAGAGGGCGCCAGGATCGGTTATCGGGGCCCGGTCACGCGGAAACAATTCGAAAGATAATTTAGAGCTTGACACAGCTCCGGTACACGGGCCATAATTAAGAGTAGCGACAATTAAACCGTAACACGGTCTCGTCCAATTAACGTAGGAAGGCGGCACGAGTCGCCGATATAGCAATAACGACACGAGGAAACGCGGCGATAAAGAGGGTCGTGCCATGGAATCAGAGGGGAGAGGGGTAAAAGCTCTATGATAATAACACAGATTATCGCGGTATTCGGGAAATTACTGGTAAGCGTACTGGGCCCGGTACATAATTGAACATCGGCCAGATACTGGTCCGTGGGCGAGGTGCGTGTGAGCGCATAACGAGAGACAGCAACAGCGTTTTGGCTTGGGTGCCCCCGTGCACTCGGTTCCTATGTACATGTGTGTGTACGTGTGAGTGAACAGACACGTAGAAACATCGAATAACACATATAGAAACACGGAAATACGCATTTCGATTTGAATGCCCACGTGAGACGATTCTCTGAGGAATACTTGTGTGTATTATAACCTAGATAAATGACATTTTCAACAATTCTCATTAATTACAATTTAAAGATTAATTCTTATTTCTTACTTGTCTACGACAAATATATTGAAGAATCAAATAATTACAAATATGTACGAACACATAAAATACACATAGTCTAGTATATTTTATTATAGATACATCTCATCGAAAATGTATATAGCATTATTACATATATATATATATTTGTGTACACACATTCAAGAATGATATTGTAACGTAACTTTATATGTATATGTGACTCGACTTATATATCCAGGACATTGTAATACGTGCTTTGGCCTGGATACTCGCCTATATCAACTTCGTACGTATATTCTGTGTATGTATGCGACATACATATAAGTTTTCTCTCTGTAGCATACTTGTATGTATACACGTGAATCGACAGACTCGTTGAAACATCGAATATCACCTACAGAAACACCGAAATACATCCTACGTATATCCTGCGTTTAGTTTGTGTGCGTCCAGTGTAATATACTTGTATGCGTGTATACGTGTGAGTCGCAAACACATCGAAACATCGAGTACCGTATACAGAAATATCGGAACAGATACCCGCGTGGTCACTTCTACAACCGAACGGAGGAAACACGGCTATCTATCCGGCGGAGGTTTATACGCGTGTTGCCGCTGTAAACTCGCGCCCTGGTACCGGCTACGTAATCGTACGAGATCCCATTGCATGAATATAATTTGCATACAAGTTGGTTATATGGCAGGGGCCGGCATCAGCTGGCTCGCCCGTATAAACGATTATATGGAGCCAACAGATGTAGGCGGACCCGCGACCCCGCGATTGGCGTTGTACCTTTTACGCCCTCCTATCCCCCCTCGACGCTTGCGTTATCACTAAATGCCCTGCTAATGGCAACGGCCTACAATTTATGGCGGCCCCTTTTCGAGCGACATCAAAATAAGCTTCTGACATGGGGGTTTAACATTTCACTCTGAATCGGTGTTGTCATTGCTATTGGTGATTCTTTCCTGGGGATAGAATGAGTTTTATTATTACCGTCTGTGACCAGAAGAAGCGTGCATAATCATTTTTCGAACGATGAGGGACAAAATTAACAATTTATTGGTATTCTATTTTTGGATTTTTGATAATATATGATTATGATATAAAATGAAATTTATATGGAAAAAGATATTTTTAAATATTTATATATATATTTGTAAAATTATTTTATAATTATAAATATTTCAACAAGCCATTTTAAATAGAATGTAATTATTTTGAGTTAAATTATTTGAATTTAAATAATTTGTAAGAAATCAAAAGTTAATTAAAAGTGTTAAATATTAAATTTATCCTTCTTGGTAAGTTCTTGAGTTCTTAACACCCTGTATATCCTTATATTCACGCCTTCCCACATGAATGCATGGATATATCATTTAAGCAGGCATACAGCCATGTATTACACGACGCAACGATGGATCCCTGTCACGGCAATTTCTAAGATTACAACTGCGTTTAGCCGCGAACACACGCCATCTGCCAGCACAAACCGAAGGAAACTAGTGATCGTCGGATCTGTCGCATTGTTGCGGGATTTTGTCGCGAACGCATCTTCCTTGTCTAGATTAATTCTCTATGTATCGTGCCAAGTATATAGTTTCAACAGTTTGAACATGACACGTGTTATAATTTTATTGGAAATATCTGATTAAGTTTCTCTTCGTGTCTATAAAATTTTAACAACATATATTTATAGGTAAAAAAGTTTCCATACATTATCTCACGAGGAAATTAAACTAACCTACAATTAATGATTTCCTATGTTCTATTTTTTTCTACATTATTTTATAAGAAAATTTACTTGAAATAATTTTAATGATATTTCTATGTTTTTTTGAAATTTTGTAAAAAGTTTTATTTAGTTTTTTAAATTTGATAAAAGTAAATCTGTATCCTTTTGTAACATAGATTTCAATTACATATGTACCAAATACCAAATACATTACATATTACCAAATCAAAAAAGTAATCAAATATATTTTACATTTTTTTGATGCATCGTTAAAACGATACAATTGACAAAAGAATATATAATAAACTTTTTAAACAAATGGATAGAAGTGTAATATCTCAAATATTCAAAATAAATTTGCAAAACGATAAAATTTACAATTCTAATCTCAATTACCAGGATTATCGATCGACAAATATATTAATCAATAGTGACTACAATAGTGATGCAAAGAAATCGAAAAAGCATTTCTGGATAATTGATAACGTTTCTTTTTCAATCCTGCGACAGATATTATCTTATACAATAAACCCTTTCATTTTTCAGGAACGTCACCAATCATAATGCATCTCCATTTGCAAAATCAACGAAAGAACGAAACGAAATCCTTCGAGAAACGACGAATCTCGAGATTTCCTCGAAGACCACGAGTATCCCGAGTCAACGGTGAACGATGTCGAGGCCGAAGAAGACGGCAAAAGAGGACGAACACGTCGAACGCGGAAGAGGA
>NW_006263538.1:262242-278827 GCF_000469605.1 Apis dorsata | reverse complement strand
CCCTTTCGTGTCGCCTCGACTCTGGGAATTATTTAAATGGATTACCGCGGCAACTCCGGTGGCAAAGTTTTCCGGGGGATTCGCTGATCCGCTCTTAAAATTTAGATGGATTATAAGGGGGGAGGGAGAGGGGAGGGGAGAGGTGTACCAGGCTGCGAAAAGACGAGACGGAGAAGACTCGGTACTTATTATACTTAACGGAGGACGGCGTCTTTTTAAAGAAGGCTAACAATGAGGGATGGTGGCCGCAACCCCCTTCCCTTCAACCACCCTCCACCCGTCCACCCGTCTTCAAGAAAATGTTTAATGCCGCGGAAAGTAAGACGTGGTAATTAATATCCATTATCTCCTACGCTGGCGACCTCTATCCAATTAGCTCCACGGATTCCAAGACGAGGAAACTGAGACGCGTTGGGTGAAGGGTGAGATGGATAGAGCAATCGGTGTGATTTTTTTTTTTGTACGTTGTAATAATTGAGCTGTTGGACAGACTTTATCGCGTAGGTGACTTTGATTTGTATTTGTCTTTTTATTTATATTTGTAGAAATATCAAATTTTGGTTGCTTGTTAATTTATTTGTGAAACTAATATATTAATATAATTAATATAAAAATTTAATTTTATATTAATTATTTAATTTTATATTAATATAGAAATTAATATATTTATTATATAATATATAAAGTATAGTACAAAAATTTGCAAATATTTTTTTAATATTGTCAGAAACGTATGAAATATTTTAATTAAAGTGGATCATAAAACACAAAAATGATGATTATTAATTTTTTCAAAGACACTTTTTTATCAAAAACCATATAATATAAGATATTAAATTGAATTTAAAAAAAACATTCAATCATTCTTAACACTACTTAACACTATAATATAAACGATTAATTTTACAAATAATTTTCATTAATAAAAATTAACAAAATGCTTCTGTCACGTAAGAAAATACAATAACAATAATATTAAGATACTAGTTAATAACCACGTGACGCTAGTGTCGCCATTTTTATTTTACACTTCATCACATTAATTAAATTAATATTTTTAAATAAACGATGATTATTTATCCTTCTCATCTACAACTATTTCAAACCACACGAAATTTTCACATTAATAATTAACCGTTAATTTATCCCATCAATACTCAAACCTCAAAATCTCCACACTGTCACGATCATCGCATTTACTCGAGCAACGACACAGTCGACGAAAGCACGCGCCGCGCCCAAAAGAAAATCCCGATTCGGGAACACGTGTTCGAATCGCGATGTCTTTTCAACGGCTCCGTCCACGAACGGATCCCTCCTCGCGCCTTTTCACCTTCGTACGTCGCGTGCTTTCCGCGCGTAGATCGAGCGTGCGACGCGTTCACGCCTCCGTGACACGCCTCGATAACAAATCATCGCCGCGTGGAGAGAGGCGCGTGTTCGCGCGTTGCGACCACGTCGACGCGTCGAAAAGTGTCGGGCAGACGGTGGAAAAAGATTCATGGTTGCGGCCGGGACGGGAATAGTTTCGTCGACCACGAATACGCCTCTGCGAACGAAGAGGAATGCGCTCGTCTCGGCCTGTGAACTCGTCTTACTAGCGATGGGCTTGATTCGAGGATTGAATCGTGAGGTTATACACGGTGAATGATGGCTTTATGCGGTTGGTGAATTGGTGGCCAAATTTGTGTTTGCCTTGTTCGAGGTTATTAGAATTATTATTCTCTTTTTGGTTGTTTTATTGATTATTCGTATATTCGTCGTGTATTCGAAAGAACAGGCATTTTTTTTTATTATTAGAATGTGGATTTTTATCTACACTCGAGAGATCGTGTTCGAAAAGCAAACAATGATCAGTGCAATTTTTTTTTCTTATTTTTCATCATCCAATAATTAGTCCACATATTTGGAATTTCTTGAATATTTTATGTGCAATGAAAATTTAACTTAAAGATTAGTTTAGAGTCATAAAATAGGTTAGATTATCTTAAGTAATTATTATTCTGTTTTTAGTTTTATCGATTATTTTAATTCGAAGATTTTTTCGTATTTGTCGTACATTCGAAAAAACAGGCAAATTTTTAATCGTATTATTATAAAGTAAGCAATAATTAGTGCACACGTAATTTTTCTCTCTCACTTTTTCGTTATCTAATAATTGATCCACATATTTGAAATTTCTTGAACATTTTACGTCCAATAATTTTTTTAATGAAAGCATAACTCAAAGGTTAGTTTAAATAGTTTAAGACAATCGAGAGTCATGAAGCAGATTAGAATAATCTATCTACGCTTAATGTCATCACTACCGTTCACTCACCGTTTTTATTTCGAAATCCTAAATGAGCAACTCTACACTCGAGTGAGCTCGATTCCTGGCCCGAAGCGAGCGCGCATATATTTCGCGCGACGTCGGTCCATCCATCAACCAGCCGAGCTTTGCCTCGCAGAGGTTAGAAATCAGTTAAAGGAACGAGGCGTCGACGAATTGCGATCTCAAAAGAGGAGTAGGATTAGGATGGTCGAAGATCAAACGACGCAGGAAAAACTTGCTAGATTTGTCTGACTAACCTCGAAACGGATACGGTAGCCCTCTGATAAAGACTAATCGTGGGATTAATCGCGTCTCATAGAAGGCTATAAGCGAATGAAAACGCGCTGTGTCGTGTGCGAATGACTAAACGAGATGATTCTCGGAACGTTTGATCGAATGCGAGAAAATCAGATTTTTCGTTTTTTCAAAAATGTAAAAGTGCTTTTCGCAAAATTAATATTTAATGCTTGCGATCGAACGTATATACGTATATATTGTTAGAAACGATTTAGGTATATTTTTGCTTTGAGTAAGTATCATATTTCGTAAACGATGATATAAAAGTTCTCGTTTAACGAAAGAGATGTTCGTGCAAGTGATTGTGTAAGACTTCTATCGTAACTAATAGTGCGCATCAATGAATATCGGTCAAACGAAGAATAATTCAATATTTCGTTTCTGCTTCTAGCACGTTCATTAATCATTAACTATCATTCCAATGTGCAAAGAAAAAGATATATGTAATAAATCTCGATCACGACTTTTACCGTTCTGTATTCTCAAAAATATTTTTTTGTTAAAATGTAGGCATTGCAAAGAGCTTTTATTCTATCCTATTTAAAGCAAAATGTCATATGCAACGAAACTGAATTTTTTTTATTACTTTCCTTGTAATCTTTTTATTAGAAGAAATAAATCAAATCCCTAGATTCTAGATATCTAAATAAAGGCATCCTAACCTTATTTAAAACTTGAAGATCAAAGCTCAAAACACTTTTATACAAATCAAATTTATATATTTTCCTATTCCTTGTCCTGAAAGAATAAACTGATTTCTCTGGATTCGAAATTTCTAAAGAATATACAATACATATATATATATATATATACATAAAATTATTGTTACACGTGACAGTCTCAAATAAATACAATAAATATACTCGTCACGAAGAAATGGAGAACAATTTTTATATTATGATGAATATATAACACATCATTTGTTAATTTTCTGAGAATATAATTTAGGTTAACCGTCTTTTCAGAACAAATGCAAGCTAAGCGGAGAGTGAATACACTTTCTCTGCGCCCTCTATCGTTATTAGTTTACCAGAAGCGGAGCACAGTTCGATCCCTCGATACAAGGGGGCCAGTACATTTCCTGCAGCGTGTCCGGTCCATTAAACGGCCTAGAAATATCCGGATGATGAAAAGAATCTTTGTTACAAGTTGCGCGCAGAAACAAGCCTCGGACCACGCTAATCCGAGTACATTTCGCGCTCGTTCATTAATCATTCCGGCCCTCTCACGGTGATGGCTCGTACTAAGGGCACAGGTCCCGATGAGTTATCGGTGCCGGTGCGTAGATGCCTTTTCCTAGGAGAACAAGCGTCCCACGATCGCTTTGAAGCCGCGATTCCACCTTTGACAACTTCGTTGCAATACGCGCGATCCATTAAAGCCGAGAATGCGACACGACCACGTGTACAACAGCTCGATACAAATGAATTTTCTTGCTTTGTGCCTTGGATTCTCGTGCAGAAGAAGTATTTTTATTTTTTAATATACTTGGGGAAAAAGAATGGAGAAGAATGCAGGTTTTATTCTTTCTATTGGACCGTGTTATTGACAGTTTTGGTTCGTTGTTGGTTCAAATTTTATGATTATATTGATTTGTGCAAAGACAATTTTAATATGGAGTACTTGTTTCTTTTTTGATTGTGGAACAAAATGTTTTTGAAGATTATTCAGATACTAAAAATATATTATCATTTCAATCATCTCAATTCAAAACGCTTTTGAATTTGAGGTTAGAAGTAAGTAAGAAAACAGTTAGAAAAAAAATTTTTAAATTTTTGAATTAAATTTTGAATTAAATTAATTAGGTTAAATTAATTATTTCAATATCACATACAGTGTATTATTAATTATTTATTCTTTTAATTTGAGATTTTTAATTACAAGTAAATAAAGAAAAACACTGGAAAAAGGAATTTTTTAATTTTTTAATTAAGATGCAGAAACAAGAAGAACTTTTAAACTTTTGAAGAATTAGAATTTTTAAAGATTAGTTTTAAATTAGATTAGGTTAGTCGTACAAAAATTTGTACCCCTCAATGTAACTATAAATGATTATTGGCCAACTATTTGCACGTATTATACAAATAATCGCATCGACTTCACCTGTCAGCCAAATTTTCCATCGTTCAATACCTCGATAAAAAAAAATAAGGGTGCGTCAACCCCTTTTCGCACCGATTTACCGCCTCGTTCTTCGCTCGTTGGCGTCGAATCGGAACGAGAAAGAGAGAGAGAGAGAGAGAGAGAGAGAGAAACTCCGTTTTATTTTATCAGACCGATGGGAAACAGCGTGAGAATTCGTTTACCTTTTTCCCATTAAGGAGGTGTCGGAGGCAGGGTCGAGCTTTGCGGAATCGGGCTTGCCGTGTCATCAACGTTTTATTTCCACCCCTTCCTTCCCCCCTCTCTCTCTCGACGAACGCAAAAGTTTAATTAATTTCGAGCCGCGGCATTAAGTGGCGGTATCGGCCGATCCTCTCTTCCCACCTTCCCAAACCAGAACGCCCTCTTCTGGAAAGAGAGAAAGAGAGAGAAAGAGAGAGAAAGAAAGAGAGAAGTTACTCTCCCTTGAACGTGGTCTTGGTCGATTAAAAATTAGCCCGTTCACGGACTTTGATAAACTCGGATCGTATGTCACAGTCGGTGAAACGATATCTGCACATAGTGGAATACGCAAGGTCTATAAATAGGAGGAACGTTCGGATCTGAAGATTTGGAGAGACGTGTCGAGCGCCCTCTAGTCGCGTTCGTATTCGTGTGCTGTGCGACAGAAGATGGTGAATATTAAATGTTCGAATTAATTTGGTGCAGCTTCGATTCATTTTATTTATGAGTGATACATATTCGATTGGTCGAATATCAACTAGAAGAATTTTATAACATGTATATATATAATATACATAATGAATAATTTCGATAGATCGTGTCAATATAACCTAACTTTTTTTTCTCTAAATTGTTTGCATTTTCAAAGACTTTAATAATTCTTTTAATAAGCTTTAGAATTTTAATATAATAATATTAATTATTATTTTTGTGTGTAATTATCATATTGTATTTAATTTTTTACTATGTTATAATGTTACAAGTATTTTAAACAATATTATTTACGGAACGGAATTTAAAGCAATCGAATTTCTTACATATCAACTTTTGTCCTCATCTTGATCTCTAGAATCGATGCTTCAAAGGATGCCTACTGTAATATATTAATATCCTATATATATATATATACTCGTAATGGAGTCAAGGAGATTTATATTTGCTTCTTCGCAGCAAAGGCTTCACGCCTAAGAGGGCCTGTCGTCGATCTATAAGGACGGTATTTGACCACGATGCCACGTAAGCCACGACCGCGACCCCTGTCCTCGAGGATTTGCCGCGAAAACCCTTCTCGGTTTCGGAGGTGATCAGTCACCTCAGATCCACGGGGCAAACAAACTTAAGCTTGACCGTGGGGGCCGAAGGTGACGAGGATCGCAAACGATGTGTCGAAGCTTTGACGAATTCGATCCGGAAACAGGATATCGTTTCGATAAATATTTTGATGACAATATACTTCTTGAGATGGTTGACTTTTTACGAATTTTAAACGAAAGTATCTCGAAGAAATATCGTACTTCTATTATTATTTTTATAAGAAATAAGGGAAAAAGGTAAGATAAATTAAAATTATTATCCAACAATAATTGTGTTTGTACTTCCAATAAAACGTAACTTTATATATTTCTTGCCAACGATTGAGTTATAAACATCGAATGTAAAAAAATGATAAATGTCTTGAACAACTGTCCCCCGTTTCTTAATATATAGGTTATGTTGGCACATAATTTGTTATTAACGTACATTTAAGATTTAATTTTATTCGCAAATTTTACTCTTATCACAAATATTAATCGATAAAAAAAGCAAAATAATATATATATATGTATAGAATAAAATTTAAAAAAAAAGTTACTACGAGAGTGCATTAGCTCAACAAGGTTGGTCAAGGCTCGTTTAATACGAGATAAACTTAAACTTGTGCAAAGTTTGCGAAATGTTATACTTAATTCTTGACTGGTTTTAAAACTAGTCTTCTTTTTAACAGGAAAGACTAATTTGATTCAACTGATAGATATTTAAAAAAAGGAAAAGGAGGGGGGGATAGAACGCGAAAAGAATGGAGACCGCTATTTTACGGGAGAATGGTCTCGCTAACGAGGTCGTTATCTTCAAATTGCAATTCCTGTTGTTCCTTGTCAAGTAGAATTCGTGTAAACATCATGTATGAAACAACTTGGAATTCGTGATTTAACCAAATTTATTTTTATCGTGATATAATATGAACAATTAATTTTTTTGAAACTTTCAAGAACTTTTCAATTTCCAATTTTAATATTAATTTTGAGCCTAATAATTTTTTAACAATAAAATTGCAAGTTTTTTAATACAAATTAATTAGCAGATAAATTGGATTTGAAATTTTTTGGTGAGAAGTTGTGAAAAATTTTTAAGTAAAAATTCTTTTGTAATTAAAATTTTCAAAAAATAAATTTCTAGTAAAAGAATTCCAAATATTCTAAATAATAATGATTCAATTCAATAACACCAATTTATATCAATTTTATCCTAAGTAAAGAGATATCTAACTATTCTTATGCCAGTGTCAACTCAAAATATTAAATATTCCAGCTCAATCTTTTTAAAGAACATATTACATTTTATATTTTATTTTAAACAATGCCATAGTACTCATATTAATAATACTCAAAATACTTATTATGTTTTTTTTATTTACAAATTCTTTTTTACAATAATAATTCAATTTACTTGTAATTATTTATACGATATCAATTTATTTACTAATACGATATTATGTGATATTCGTTCGAGGAGGAAAGAGAAAATGCGATCATTCCGCTCCGTATCCAGAAAGCGACTTCGTTAAATCGAATGTTGTCATTTCTTTGGCCACGATATTCCACATTGTAGCTGTTCTTAACAATATCATCAACTTTTGAAATTTTCTACTATAAGAGAAAAATTTTGCTTTGACAAAGAATAAACAAATCTCAATATTTCATTTTAAACGATTATCCGATTATAATCAACGATATATAAAGTGGCACGTTGAAAGGCGTGGCCCTTGTTCAATTAATGTTCGCGGAACAAGAGTGCTCATTATCGGCGCTCAGTGTCTCTATAATTATCGGAACATCGCTACAGAAGCCTCTCGCGATGCCTTTCCGGTTATTCAATCGCGTGCGCGCCAGTCACAAGCCGCTTCAAAGCGTCGTGTATTTATAGGTTCGTTAGCAAGAGGGGAAACGAAAAGAAGCGGGCGAAAAGCTGCGAGCATCCTCCCTCGAAAAGCAATGCTTCGTCCTTTTTCCATTTCCGTGAACCGAGTCTGTGATTTCGATGTAGAATGTCGTCGATCAAACGAGACCGCGCTTACCGACCACTTCCGCTCGTCGGATTCCAGTATCCTGTTTTGAATACGTGCTATAGTGAGATAACTTTCAGAGATCACAGGTAATCATTGGAAAATTGAAAAATTGTTCGAAATTTCATTAGGTTGGGTTAGGTTCATTCATTGAACTCGTGAATTGTGATTGATTTCGTGATATGGTTTGGTGAGTTACCACTAATGCATTGGATTATTTTTAAGATTGTTTTTATAGGTTAGGAATGTAATCGTATCGTGATTAATGAATGTAAGAATTGGAAGAATATTTTATGATTTGGAATAGAAGTATAGTTGTAAATTTGAATGGTGTCGAGTTTAATTTTATTTTATTTTATTTTTATTGAAAAGCATTGCTTTGAATCATTTTATTTTTATTGAATAATAAACTAAATTGTATGAATTTATTATTCAATGTCTTGATCAATGAATAGAAGGAATATTTTATAACTGACGTTAAAAAATTGTTCCTTTTTTTTTTGTTTATTTTTACTTTATTTGGATGAATACTATATCATAGTTAGTGTTTGTTCAAATTACTTTAATCTTTTTTATTAATTAAGAATATTTAAGAATGCAATATTTAAAACGAATAGCTCGAAATAATTATATTTCTTTTAGACAATTTAAGTTTCTTCAGGTCAGGATTCATATAAAAAGAACGAAGTTTCTACGAGTTGGTTTTGACTCGAGTACAAATCAAGATCGGGACTCTTAAATCTCTGAAGAATGGGAACGAGAATTTCTTTCGGACCGCCTCAAAGGTAGTCGAACGTACGTAAAATAATCCAATAGGACGAGGACAGTTTTTGTTTTACTTGCAGTGTAGAGGCAAGCATGGTACAAGGTGGCGCCACCTTGGCGGCAGTGGCCAACTTAACAACCATGTAAAAAGCGACGAAATCGAGAGTGTCGGTGGGTCTGGCGAAGAGACACGATCAAAGAGGAAAAAGGGAACAGCCTATAAAACAATTGACGCTCCCGCGGTATCAAGAAGTATCCGTTAAACCTGTTTTCTATTTCTCCTAACCCATCGAAATCCACTTTGATCAAGTTGCCTTCAGAAGTGAATGAAATAACCTTCTTTTGCTCGCGACATAACCTTTCTCTCTCTTCTCGGAAAATAATAAAATAAAACGAGATCAAGTGATCACTGTGAATCGAAGGGAAATGGAAAATACGCTTATTGGACGAAATAACAGGGATAAAGGTAACCGCAATGGCGAATGTATGCGTGTCGTTACAAAGGAATCGTCCTTCGATCGAGACGAATAAACTCGACTCGTTGCGATCTCTCCGGTGATTCAGAGTGGCGAGCACAATCGCGTGGAGCAATTTTTGCAGAAGATTTGACGGTTCTCCTCCCTTTTCCGTGCTGGCGCGTCCTTATTCTTCTAAATTGTTCCCATTCGAGAACGAGCTCGTCCCTGAAACGCTCGTTCGCGCTTATAAATCTCAGCCTCGAGCGGTGACGTTCAGGAGGAGTGAGAGGCGGACGGTAAGTACGAATAAGAGAAACGAGAAAGAGAGAAGATAAGTAGATACAAATATAAGAGCAAGAGAGAAATGTGAATAGATGTGAATAGAAGGGTGAGAGAGAAAAAATATGAGGGAGGAATGAATGGAGAAGATATACGTGTAAGTAAAAATGAAGGAGAGAAAATATAAGTATAAATAACGAGAAGGAGAAGGAAAAGAAATGTAAATATAAATAGATGAGAAAAAGAAAGGTGTAGATATGAATAGAAGAATGAGAAAAGGAGAAGAGAATAGAAAAATGCGAATAGAAAAATACGAAACATATGTGCGAATGAAAAGAGTGAAAATGACAGAAAATATGGATGCGATGAAAGAAGATGAAAGAAGAGAAGAATAGAAGATGTAAATACAAGTAAAAGAGTGAAAAGAAAATTGAGAGAATAGTTAAGAGAATAGTTAAAGACACGAATAAAGAAATGAGAAGGAAAATGAGATATAGAGAGAGAAAAAGAAGGCTCGATTTAGATGGAGAAAGGAAAGAACCGTTTCCCACAAAGTGGTCCATCCACCTCTGCTAACCGCCTCTTTATGGAGTCAGCCCTGTTCTGGAGACATGGAGGTCAGAAAGAAAGGGAGAGGAACCCGTCCTCGGAATTCCTAATTCTACGAAACCGTCGGAGAATTCCCGAAAGGTTCCATTCACCAGGGACCCAAGCATATCATTAGCACCGTTTCCAGGTACTCTGGGGACCCTCGTGTGAATGGTGGCTTTGGCGATTCTCTTTCTTTCTGTCTCTCTCTTCCTCTTTTCTTACTATCTTTTTGATCTTCTTATATTTGTGAAGAGGAAGAAAGTTAGATATCGTATAATGGCTGATAAAAATTTTTAAATTATTATATTGAAAAAAATAAAAGATATTTTTATGTTGTCTTAAAGCCTTTTTTGTATATCTTTACTTAAGATATTTATATATTTTATAGGTTAGGAATACAATATTGAAAGCATATTACATAAATTTGTATGAATATTAAAATTAATGAGCCAATTATATTATTTTGGATCATTCAATTGTTTTTAATTGCTTGTTTTTTTTCAGATTACGTTACAATAAATCATATATTCTTATATGTGATTAATATAAGTGGATATGGAAGTATATTATTATAGTTATATGCAACTAACGTAAGTATATGAATATATTTATAACATTATCTGACAATTATAAACTATATCATTGACAAGTTATTCGAAATTTCAGCAAATTAAAATAAAGCTTCTCTATGATATATGGTAATTTGAGGAAACTTAAAGAGTTTCTCTTCTTTTCAGATTTTAATTTTAAACGCTACTTTTGAAATATATATGCATTATTCTCAACGATAATTCAGAATATACACCTTTCTTCGACTCCACCAGAAAGAAAGATCCTGTGATCGATCGATCGATTTCTCCCTGAGTAAAAGGGAGAGGGAGAGGAAAAAAGGAGAAGGACGAAGGTGAGAGAGCGCGCCACGAGCCCGGTTGTTCAGTTTTCAGAGCCGCGATATCAAAGCGGGCATCTCGAACGGCGCCAAGGCCATAGTTAACGAGGTCCTCGTCTGAGCCATTCACCACCGGGGCACCCTTGTCGTCGTTGTCGATTCTGTACGTACCTGTACGGTTACCTGGGGGCCCGTTCATTGCATCCTGACCCGGCTACAGGCGACATACGCTGCAAACCACCGGGTCCAGACGAAATCGCCCACTCGACGACCACCGTGCTACGCTCTCTTCCTTCCTTCCTTCTCGTTCAACCAGACGTGTAACACGGCTTCGAGAAAAGAAAGAAAGAAAGAAAAAGAGAGAAATGAACAGGGTACGCGTTGTGTCGCGTCAATGTTTACGAGCACCTCACGAGGACTGTGCTTTCCTCGAACATTCAAAAAAGAAAAAAAAATATTAATCCTTGATCGCTACACGACCTTCTCAAGAATTGGTTTCGATGACCTTGTTTATCTTGAAGGAGCTGATGTAATAATTTTCACTCTCAATACGAGACCTAACCTAATTTAATTTAACTTAATCTGATTCAAACTACAACTTATAAAGTTTTACTTATTTTAGGTCAAGTTACATAGAAATGCTAACCTAACTTAATCTAATCTGACTTGAATGAAAGTTAAGAATATTTAAGAAACTAAAGTCAATAGTCATAATATTCAATTTCTCTCAAGTTCACGAGTACCTCACGAGGACTGTGCTTTCCTCGAGCACCAATTCAAAAAAGAAAAACAAATATTAATCCTTGATCGCTACACGACCTTCTCAAGAATTGGTTTCGATGACCTTGTTTATCTTGAAGGAGCTGATGTAATAATTTTCACTCTCAATACGAGACCTAACCTAATTTAATTTAACTTAATCTGATTCAAACTACAACTTATAAAGTTTTACTTATTTTAGGTCAAGTTACATAGAAATGCTAACCTAACTTAATCTAATCTGACTTGAATGAAAGTTAAGAATATTTAAGAAACTAAAGTCAATAGTCATAATATTCAATTTCTCTCAAGTTCACGAGTACCTCACGAGGACTGTGCTTTCCTCGAGCACCAATTCAAAAAAGAAAAACAAATATTAATCCTTGATCGCTACACGACCTTCTCAAGAATTGGTTTCGATGACCTTGTTTATCTTGAAGGAGCTGATGTAATAATTTTCACTCTCAATGCGAGACCTAACCTAACTTAATTTAACTTAATCTGATTCAAATTATAACCTATAAATTTTTACTTATTTTAGGTTAAGTTACATAGAAGTGTTAACCTAATTTAATCTAATCTGACTTGAATGAAATCTAAGAATATTTAAGAAAAAGTCAATAGTAATAAAGTCAATAGTAATAATATTCAATTTCTCTCAAGTTCAAAAAAAGAAAAAAAGAAAAAGATAATTTTCGATCGATCGAATATTCGCATTGTTCGATCGTTTTGAATCGATAAATGGCACGGTACACGGATCCCATTTGTTCTATATTTGTTCAATGAGTTTGGAAATCTCCATTCAGCTCGGTTCGAGCTCGAGAACGGTTGAATGATCGATGTCGTGGGTGGTCAACAGGCGGAGGACAGTCGTGTGAATGAGCCCAGTGTTCGATGACTCGTTTATGTAGGCTGTTATCAGCTTACACGCGAATAACCGAATGACCCGACCGATGCAAAAACCATTTTATTGTTTTCGACCGTTTATGAATTCGACCAGAACAGGACAAAACGATCGATCCGCTCGATAAGAAAACGATCGAAGGCGAAAATTAATCTTCGACTTTTCGATACTTCGAAGAATGGAAAATTAGGTTATTGGATATTGATTTTTCCAAGGATAAAATAGATAATTATATTGAAATTGAAAATATATCTAAT
Source organism: Apis dorsata (assembly GCF_000469605.1). Classification (NCBI taxonomy): domain Eukaryota; kingdom Metazoa; phylum Arthropoda; class Insecta; order Hymenoptera; family Apidae; genus Apis; species Apis dorsata. Next base: position 265,886 of record NW_006263538.1, on the reverse strand, counting down.
TTGTTATAATTAATAATATTTTGTTACTATTAGAAACAAAATTTGATAAAATTTGAATCTATTAATATAAATACTTATTATTTATATAGATACATTGGTATATCATAATTGGATGTATTTTTATTATTAGCTTTTGAATAAGTTATCTATTATTTTATATATATATGTTCGTAGAATGGTATTGTATAATGTTTCTTAATTTATTCCGCGTAAATATGCGAATAAATAAAAATAAAAATAAAAGTATATAAATATACATAAGTATAGATATTCGGTTGTTACATATTCATATAACACGAGATACCTGTTTAGTTGAATTTATGAACAGAAATATTATACATTTAATACACAGTGTTAATTTCATTTTTTATCGATCATTAGAAAGGATAGAGGTAAACGGATAGAGGTAATATTGTCAACATTGATTAATGAAATTGCGAATTTTTATGCGAGCAAAGCAAATTCAAAAACATATGAATTGCGTGTAGAATTTATAATAATAATTTTATTATTATATTACTTATTTATCAAAGTTTGATATTACAATGTTATGTATAAATACTTTTTTCATAGATTTCTGATAAATTGCTCGTTTGCAAAAAAATTGAATTGAAACAGATCGTTTCATATCGTAAGATATAATGGAATATATTTGACCATTTCCTATCTCTTCTATATAGATAAAGCGTTTAAACTTAATTGCCATTCACATTGGTGTTATATGTATTTGCATAAAAATCTACAATTTAGTTTAGATAAACGTGCTAATCATTACTAAAAATTAGCGTCTAATCTAACAAATATTATTGAGAATAAATAATAATATTATTCTCAATATCATTGAAATGATATTAAAATATATAATTAAGAATAATATTGCCAAATAATAAATACGATTATTGATCCTATGACATATATTATTTCAAGATCAATGTACACAAGATTCCTTTAAGAATAGAAAATGATGAAATCTCAATTTTCAATATCGATCATAGAAATGTTCCATCGATCAAATTTTTCTGGTATCTTGAGGAATTTACAGGCGCTACAGCAGAGTTATTTAACGAAATTACGGGATATATATTATTGATTTAATTTAATCGTTCTGATTACACTGACACGATACACCGTTCGGCCATCAAACATGCGCGATCATTACGCCAGATAAAAAAACGTGTCCGATATCGTAACACAGCTCGATGCAAATTTATTCACTGTTTGCCGGGCACGCTTAAAAAATTATTTCAACATCGGCAAACAGTTTTAACACAAATGGCCGCGTTGTCGCTGAAAACGTTTACTCACTGCCGACCAGTGTAACCAGGGCGTAAAAACGTTTCGAGCACACTCTCGATTATATTTTTCCCCCGTGTTTTTCTCTTGTTTTTTTTTCTTTCTCTCTCTCTTTCTCTCTCTCTCTCTCTCTCTCCATTCGACACACCGTCGTTTAAAACGATTTCACTCGGACATTCTTGCTTCGTTTCAAGAAATTTCTGGATCGAACCTGTCGGAAATGAAACGAAAATACGTACGTAATTTCGATAATTTCTTTTGTTTAAATAATTTCATATATAATTAGAAATATTATATAGATTATTCTATAAGTAATTTTATTTTATAAGATACTTTAATTTATATAGGAATACAATAGAAAAGATAGAGTTAACATAACCTAGCTTTTTAATTCGACAAATTTTTTTCTCCCTTAATTATTAAAACTTGTTTGATTTTAAATGATTCGTAAAATAATTATGATAATTCTTTGATGTTGAATTATTTTAGAGAAGAATATTCAATATGATTATGCATTATTTGTTATTAAAAAAGTTTCTTGCAGTTATTTCTAAGTTGATTATAAATAAAATTGTGATTCAAATTTTTTTTTTTGCTTTGAAAATTAAAGACCAATAATTATAACGAATAATCCATTTCACATTATTATAATAATATATTAACAAAATATAATTGAACAATGATAAGTAATAAAATAAAAATTAAGATAAAAAAAAGAGAATTTCATAGAAAATGTGTAAGTGTGCCGATACTTTTGAATACAGCAAAATCGACAAATTATCGTTCGAAATACGAAATTGGATGTCGAGAATCGATGCCAAATCTTGAATCGTAACTAATGAGCCTAGCCAAAAACGTTTCGCAAAAGACGATCCCGATTTATCATCCAACTAACGCTCCTCTACCCGTGTAAATATGTATGTTTGTTCACGAATCCTCATCAGCCTACCGAGGAATCTTCTACGGCTAATGGGTCATTAATTTTGCCTTTCCATATCATCATTATTAAAAGATAATTAAACAATATCTTTAATAATTATAATTTCAATTATTATTATTTTTATTCTTTTTTCAAATAATATCTGTAAAATTGTAGCATAAATAAATTAATCTCATTTGTAACGAATCTGATGAAAATACTATGACAGTGAAGGAATAATCAATTATTTTTTTAAAATGTATTTTTACGAAATAGTATTAATACAATATATTTTGTATTTAGATATTTTATATTTTCTATAAAATATTGCAAAATCAATCACCGTTTTTTAAAATCAATTATATTTGATCAAAAAATATTGATCAAGAAAAAAAGCTTAACCATCAAATCAGGATTTCACAAAGAACCTATGTTCGCTTCGATTTCGACCCAATTTCGCTAAATAACCGTTGTCACGATGTCGTGTACACGATGATATAAGTAAGCACATAGGAGACTGTTACCTTTCGAATAGTTGGCAGGTGACGGTTGAGCGGCATCCAAGATCGTGTTGAAACCAGTCAAGCCTGTAAACCGACGATTCGTATTAATAGTCTATTAAGGTAACAAGGTTGCCCGGGTATTGGTGGAACGAGTCGTGTTGCCAGCTCAATCCTAATTTCCGGCCACCAGCTGGCTTAATATCGTTGTGATAAACGCCAGAATATCCAAATTTTCTTTTAAAAGCTTTCAGTAAAATTCTCAATTTATTCAAAACTTATGATGTACATAAATTTTTAATAAATTTCTTGAAAAAAAAATATATATATATATATAAAAGACACTTAATGATTAATTGTAATAGAAAGTTCGTTATTTGTACATATTCTTACTAAATAATATATTTTTATTTTATTTTATTTATAGATAATATTGTTAAAATAACCACTTGTTCATTTATCCAAGAGGGTCAATGAATATATTATAATAAATGAATTTATTATAATAAAACTTTATTCTGGAGATAATTTTTATTTAAAGTAACCATATAATATTAGATATAAAAATTGGGCCAAAAACAGTATACTTTATTTCTATGATACACACTTATAGAAATACTATAAAATTAGAATTCAAACATTTTGAGCATCTTGTTAGCATTCTCTCGTCGAGGTTAGGAGATAAAATCGCTTACATTTCATTCTCTAAATTGAAAGGATCGTATCTAAGCTGTGAAAAGATTTTAAAATTCGTATTAATTTACACTCAGATACTCGATTATCGTGGAAAAATTAACAAAATCGAAACTCGACGTATTTCAAATACGCAAACGTAAACGTAAAATAAAAAACAAACAACCATCAATCACGATATTTTTATTATATAATTTCCCCATCCACCATAGACACCATAGACCGTGACAAGGACGTAA
>NW_006263538.1:261800-262190 GCF_000469605.1 Apis dorsata | reverse complement strand
CTCATCGTCCCCGAACGGGCACGTACACATAACCTCAAAAGTAGACAGGTATTACACGGGAGGACTCTCGATCCCGGGACGAGGCTCGTGACTCTATCGCGGGTTAATAATAATTCGCGGCCGGGTCGCCGGTGTTCGGATAAGATAACAGGAAAGGCTGTTGGTAATAGGTATACTCCGATTCGAGAGAGAGAGAGAGAGGCAGTGAGGAAGGAGAGGGGGGAGTTAGGTGGCCGCGTATCGAGGAAAACGAGGTGGGCCAGCGCGCGAAAGAGAGGCGAACGAGAAGAGAGAGAGAGGGACTGAGAGGGGAGGGGGGAGAGAGCCAGGCGTGTGCGCGGCGTAGAACATACGCTTCATTAACGGATCATCTCGTGTTAATATCTACTT
>NW_006263538.1:251089-261516 GCF_000469605.1 Apis dorsata | reverse complement strand
AGCCAAGCGCGGCGGATCTTCCCCTCTTTCCTCCATCTCCTCTCGCTTCTTCCTCTTTCGTCGTCCTTCCTCCTTCTCTTTTCCACCCTTTGGAACTTCTGTCTCTCTTTCTCTCCCTATTCCTCGACGCCGGTTCCATCGGTAGAAACGCGTCGAACCGTCAACAACGCTTTACTCCCACGATCCCGGCAAGCGCGCGCACACAGATTTCCTCATTAACGCGCGAGCTATGTCGGGGCCTGGGGATCGATAACACGAAACTTCACCGGTGGCGATCGCCGCGGTAGGTGGTAAGGTTGCGTGTAATTGGACATTTTCGAGGCTGGCCTCTATCTATCCCGCGCACTATGTGATTGCCCGGTTAGAGGCCGGAGTTGTGCAGTCAGGATTGGAATGGGGAATTCACGGTGGGTATATAGGCCCGATTTTGAGGGTTGGCAATAAAAACTCGTGGTAAAATTAGTCCTATTAGAAATACATAGTAGTAGGACATTATCCTGAGTCAATAATGGTAGTAGGTCAGGTATTGACATTAGATATACAAGATTTGGAAATAAAGAACTCGTAACAAAATTAATTCTTGAGTTTATGTATTTATAAGAAATTCTAGTTTAGAGGTTATAATGAATTGTGATAAGCTACTATCTTAAACTAATGTAGTAGTTAGGTGGATTAGAACTTATTAGTAGATCAGTATTGATAAAATTAGTAAACTTGTTGCGATAAAATTAATAATGTAGTCTTATAATTCATTTTTTTTAATTGCTATACTTTATTCTTTCTAAGGAATTTTATTTTCAGTTTCTTAGCAATTATGTACTGCGATAGGATAAAATTTTGATAAAATTAATTAAGAAGAAAATTATTTCAAAGTGGTCAAAATGACATTTAACAATGAAATTATTATTACTCGATTCGAGCTTATTCTTATCATCTTTTCAGGGAACTAATAACGTAAACTCATTTCCAGATTCGTCCTCGAATCGTTAATTTCTTTTATCAACCATGGCTAATTGTAGCTTGATAAAGTTAATTCGATATACGACCTATTTGAGACGATTATCAGGCTTGTCTACTCTGTCTCTCGCATGTTGAAATAATCTTATAACTTTAGGAAAAATATATTAAGATTAAAACTAGATTATCAAAAATTTAATCGTCTCTGGATAACAAAAGTCAAGGATAACAAATCAATTAAACAACAAATATCACTTAAGATAGCAGACTCATTCGCAAAGTGGATATCCACAAATTCCAATTCCAAAGATAGAACATACGCAAATAAAAAAAAAAACGCAAACGTCAAAATTTAAAAAGAAACAAAATACTCGAAACAATTTTTCGAGTCGAGAACTCAGAATTCAAGTTTGACAATAAATCTCGCGCGGTAGAAGTAGGGACACGTAAAAGGTAAAGGGGGGTGACTCGAGGGGGGTGGCCACGGAGTTACGAGCGCCACGGGGCCGTGCGCGCGCGCGCGCGCCCTGCCGCTCGTATAACATCGTAATCGCAACGACGGTAATAACGTCTCGTAAAGTCTTTTTACATAATCAGCATTACTTACAATTTAGGGTCGGAATGGGCCACCTCGAGATACCATCGTGTGTACATTGTGGTGGCGGCTCGTAGGGGTGGGTTACACCAGCGACGAGCCGCACGACCCCTCTCCTCCACTTTCATTCGTGGCTTTCCGTGGCCCGATGACGAAGTGGGCATAACCACGTGCTCGTGGATACGCCGGTCGAGGGTAGGGAGGGGGGGCCTGGTTAGACAAACGAGCCCCTTGCGGGGTGTTCCAAAGGATATCCTACCAACCGAGCGTATCGTCGGTGTGCCCTGGCCATTGCACCATGTGTAATAGTATGTAGGTACTCGCGTAATATTAGACCTCCCTCGCAGTTTGTCAGACAGGGGGTTATTCGCGCGGGTGGAGATGATTAGCGAGGAGTTACTTTCCATTATTTGTTCAATTTTCGTACGTTGGTACGACACGGGTTGTAGATGGCGCTCTACGTGGATTATTAATTGTTGATGGATGTTAACCTATACTCGCTCATTTGCAACATTGAATTCTTCAAAAAATAGAAAATCTCTGGAACTCTATACGGTTTTCGTGAAAGTTTAATATTCTGTATTATGTATGATGAATTTGTAATATTGTAATAATTGTTATGTAATAAAATTGAATTAGACATTCTTATTTATTTAGGTTAAGATTCTAATTTTGAATATCATATTTCTTTTTTAATAAACTGTGTTATTAATGTTACAAATTTTTTTGATTATTTATTTAGGTTATTTTTAGGTTAAGTTTATGTGATCGAACATTGGAAAATCTTTATGCACAATTAATAAAGTCGAGGAATAGATAAAAAAAGTTTATAATGGGTATTAAATAAATGCAAAACTCGTATAACTTTTGCGCTCATTGAATTTTTTACAACGTCATATTTAACAATGAAAATATAATTTATGTAACTATGTCGGCCAGTTTAAATTATACGCATCCATTACACTTTAATTTCATTTTTTTTATATCTGTGAACACTTATTCCTAGCCAACCACTTTATGTATAAGTTGGAACGTGTAATAGTATATTGGTATTTCATAATATTACATAGCGTTTGCAGTTTCTATGTCGTTAGGTTAGCAAGAGAAATAATGAACAAGAATTACCTTCATTATACGTTTAATATAAGTAGATAACATGCCATAAAACAACTAACATTCTACACTAATGATTAAAAATGAAATTATTATTTTTTCCTTTTCATATCGAATAATTTTTAGTAATTAATTAATGGTTATATTAATTATAATTATTTTTTTAATCCTTATGCAAATATCCAACATTTTTCATATTATTCAATTTCCAATTTCACAATTTCACTTCTCTGGAAAAGAAAACAATAATTAAATATTTGAATTTTATTTTACAGTTTTTACAGTCATTAAAAACGATAAAGAACGAACCAAATTTCTCTATCGAAATTTTCCAATTTCAGCACAGGATCGACCGATTACCATACTTAACCTCTCAATCCAGCATCTCGATCTATATACACACATTTCTTAATCGTGAAAACGTTACATCGATCGAACGTAACGACGACGATAGAGAGAGAGAGAGAGAGCGAGAGAAAAAGAGAAAGCGAGAAAGAGAGAGAGAGAGAGAGAGCGACCGAGATCATACGAAGAGAGAAAGGTGGGCAGAGTTCTCTAGGAGAGATGTTTGTCTTGGAACCGATGTAGAAGAGCGTTGGCTAAGTCCAGGAAACGGTAGTGGACGACAGAGGAGAGCAAACCGGATGTGGTAAGGCGGTGCAAGGGAGTAGTAGGTTGGTGGTAGTCAGCTGCTGTCAGTCCAGTCCATCCGTCTGTCCTCGTGGTCCGCAGTCCGTTACACAGCCAGACACAAACCCCACCGCCTTTCGAGGTCGGAGGTGGATACACGCTTTTCTACTTAGCGAGCGGGCACCCCCAAGGGGGTTGAAGGCCGAGACCCACCCTAATTGCGTCCGAGAGACCGGACAAAGCGCGACTCGTGTATGTGTGCGCGCGAGCGCGACCCTCCACACCACCAGATCCATCTGGAGGAGAGAGAGGAGGCCTTGGTGTGTAAGGAGAGAGCTGGTGTGGAGGTGGTTATGTCCGGAGCCGGCCGTCCAGTTCCGGTTCCCACCTCTTGTCCGAGGGCGCACTGCCCCCTGGCGGTCGACACGCTGTACTACAAAGTTTGGCGGACTGAATAAACTTGGCGGCCAAACCCCTCCTAGAACTTGGAAAAACCGAAGTGAAAAGCGGCCCAGGAAATAAAAGGGTACTGGAGGCGAGCTATAGTCAGAGCCTTGTATACAGGGTGATTCTTTCGTTGGTGAACGAAAACAAAGGTAGACAGAGTCGTTATCTAAATACTGCGAATGATTGTCAATCGACAGCAAAGAATGTGGAAAAAAATTTTGTTTTGTTGTTTGCTTTTTGATACGAGTGACCGAATGGTTAGATTAGTTAAATTCTGGATGCCTATTGTCTTTTGATAGTGATATTACCGAATTGCTGTTTTGAACATTGGTTATTATAGTGAAGATGTATTTGTAATATTGAAAATTTGATATAATACTTATATGTATTAAAAATTAGTTATTTATAAAAAACGATTTATGGCTGAATATCTATTTGTCCTGATTATACATTAAAAAATAATAAGTTTATTTTAGTTACATATAGTTTAAATTTTAAATTCACAAGGGATCAGTTTAAGTTTAATTTTTCACATGCAAATATGACACCCTGTATATTTTGTAGGTTCTTTTATACGCCACCATCCTTCGAACATTCTCCTAGCCGGTTGCGGCCATGTTCGTTCGACGCGATGAAACCAGGGCTGGGGTTGTTTGTTCGACGGTCAAAAGTAAAGTAAGTTCTCTTGATACCTCGTATTAACGTTCGATACTTTCCGCCTTTTACAAGAAGCCGTTCGCCGCTTTCTCGACTTTTTAAGAGCCCCTCCCCTTACCACTATTCTATTCGTGAAGTTTTAATGTTATAGGAGAAGAGCGTTTTCAAGCGCCAGCACGCTTCGATAGACCAGAGGCAAACTGGTAAAGTTAAGTATACGGGAGGTGGGGATTATGGATGAAAAATTGCGAGGCGAACCGTTATTACACTACGTAGATAGGAAATATTATGAATAAGTTATAGGTATAAGTATAGATACGAATAATAGAGACAGCCGTCAATAAGCAAACTATGATATTTATGGTCGAATTATTATCGTTATAATGCGAAGTTGTGTCTCTCTTTGTTCTTAGCTGCGAATTTTCATTCATACATTTTTTTTTCTTATCACTACTGGTTCAAAAATATCGGCAATTTACATTTAATCATTTTTTAAATATCAAAATTTATTGTCCAAATAAAATTTTTATTGAAACTTCTATTTACTAATTTAACTGTGAAATAATTATGAATAACAATTTAATGTTAGTTAATTTTCATATTTCGAAATAAAAGAATGAAACTTGTATATTTAAAGAAAAAAAGAAAAATCTTACTAGATTTGATGCATACGAAAGAAAAAAAAAAAACTATACATAAATTTACGATATGATTTCTCAACGATTAAACTCGAATGCACTATATAGATACGAATCTATAATCTATGTAGACGAGATGAATATACTGTCAATTAAATAGCTCTATCACGCACGCGTAAATTTAAAAGTTAAAAAAATAACGATTCCGTTCTTACATTAAAATACATCGATAATTTAGAAATATATAACAAATAAAAATATAATCTTAACAAATTTATAAAATATATAAAAATATAATTTTTATAAACAGTTCAGAATTATTTCTCGCGTATAAAAACGGATATTTTAAATTTTACGAAAATATTTATCCAATAAGCCATAGATATATCTAAAAAATTTGCTTTCTTCATATACACGCTCGTACAATTTGTCCTCATAGTTAGAAAGAGTCAATCAAATCGGATATCGTAAAAAGGCAATCGTAAGAAGATCCGCATCGTACCGTGGCGAAAGGCCGGCGTTGAGTGGAGCATCGGCCGTTGGTGCGTTCGTAGCGCCACCTGCAGATAAAAGGAAAATTCAATAGAGGCGGAGTTCGAGGTGCGGCCTCTCTTCGCACGCTCCTCCCATGAGCTTGGAAGCTACCCACGGCACAGTTGAGCGGCGTCTATGGATCTCAGAAGCTTATACGACGACGACTGACCGTGGCGCGCCCTGGTGATGTGTTTTGCAAATGAGAGCCGGCTTCTATTCTACTGGCGAAAGCCGTAGGTCGCGGACTTGTCATTCGGTGTCGATTTCTTCTCGATTTTCTTTTTTTTTCAAAATCAATCTATATGACTAGATGGTGTGTTCACGATCTTTAATTATTGATTCATCGTTAAGAATTTTACTAGAAGGTCCTATCATTCTATCTTCGAATATATATTCTCGGTATATAGGATAATAATTTTCGGAGTTTTAGGTTTCGTGATATTTCAAATCGCTGAAATTGGAAAGTAATTTGACGTAAAAATGTTGGTAGCGCTGCTGCCTGAGCAACTGTGAAAATATATAAATACATGATGAATTTAAAGAGATCATACGCGAATTAATTTTAATTCGATATCAATTTAAATTTGCGAAACTAAATAAGTATATATATTTATTTATATAGTTAGAAACTTTTAGTTAGAAATTTCTTTTTTCTAATAAAACCAATTATTAAAATTCTGATTTTTGATAAAACAATTCGATTCTTACGAGTTAAATATTTAAGAAATAAATTCTAGTTTGAAATTGCTAACAACCGTGTTTCGAGCATATTGTAAATATTTTATAAAAGTCAAAAGTGGTATGTTCACAAGAAATAAAGTGAATGGTGTAAATACATAATATTTAAATGTAAATTTCTGTTGGTATTTATTTTCTCGATGTTTTATACAAAAACGCCGTTTAATTGACAAAACGACAGTGCGCAAACGATGAAAAAAAAAGAAAGGAATAACATTGCGCGAAATTAAACGAATTAATACGTTTGAAATTACGCATTGTTTCACGTATCGTACCGTGAAACACGAGATTCATACGTACATGCTTTTTTTCCCCGACGTTGTTTACATCAACGTCGTTTTTATGAGAATTTAATTACTCGCCTCGCCAACGAGTATAACGCAAGCGTTAATATTATACACTCGGTCGTTTATTATTGCGTAAAAGCATTGATTTTCCATTGCTCCGCTACATATAACAAATTCATTTCCGATGTCTTATGTTTTCTACTTATAAACAGTTAAGCGAGTCGACCATGATAGATGCCTACTATCACTTGCAACTTAATCACGCTAATTAAGGACTTCGCCATCTTAGTCTGCTATTAATTTTATCCAAACCCCTCTTGATTCTCGGTAAATTGCGTTCAACGCTACTGAATTAACTTACATATGTTACTCAACTATTACTTGGCCATTTATGAATTTTTTTTCCTTTCTATTAAAAATATTAAAACTTTTTCTTTTTTTTTATAAAATATATATTATATTTTAAAAAAAATATATATGGTTATATTCATGACACATAACTAACTGTTAATAATAATTAACTGTTAATAATAATTTAAATCTGAAAAATTTGAAAAGTATTTCTTCATTCTGCATAAAATAATTATCATTGTTAAGAAAAAAATATTTAATAAATAATATTTTTGTCATTACATAATTTTATATTTATTTCTATTCTATTTTTATAGAAAATCATTACTAATATCATTTCTCTGTCTCAAATAGAATATAATTCTCGTATATTAAAAAATATCTTATTAAATTTATAAATTGCAAGTTTATTCATTCTTCTCATTCCATTATTACAATATTAAAATTTTCAAATCAGGTTAACTTTGATTTGTCGAAGACTCGAGCAGCTCTAAAACAGTAAGAAAATTCAATGTAATTCAGTTCACGTTGAAACGAATCGGTATAACACAAAGTGTATCGACATCCGGCCGGAATCGAGATTCAGTGTCTTGGATCGTGAACGATCCATTCGAACCGTAGAAACGTTTTCGGTATGCCGGTTCGGTGGCTCCAATGAAAAATAGGTTACCTTTTAGTAAACCGTTTTAGCAGTACTCTGTACCCGGAGGGAATGAAGATCAATAAAACAGCGAGAGAAAAAGAACGATTTGAGGGTGGCTCCGGTTTCAAGGCGACGATGGCAGGGCAGGGGTGGACAAAATAGGGGTGGGTAGGGGGTGGAACGATGCTTCGTTCAATTTAAATGAAACTCGTATTAACGGTGTGAAATCAGCGAATTCAATTAGGCGAGCTTTTATTAATACAACATGATTAATTAAACAATACCGTGGGAGGGGGCGGTAGTGGAAGGAGGTGGAAGGTTCAGGGAGTCGCAAAGGGTTGTCGGGAGAGCGGCAGATGTTCGTGGCGTCAACCAAATTATTAAATGTCGTAAGTTGCTCGCCCCACTTCGAGACAGGAATTGTTGTAAATAAATTCTTCCTCTTCCTTCGACGAACTTGTTCATCGTTTTTAACCACTAACTTTTTTTACTTTTCCGATCTTAGACGTGACAGCTAATCCTTAATTATTAATTTTAATTAAACTTCCCCTCAGATTATTCCTATATTAATATAATTTGAAAGAGCCATTAAAGAAAAATTGCATTTTGCTTGTTTATAAAAAATTATTTTTAACATATTTAATATAATATTGTTAATATAGTAACGAATTCTTGCTAATTAAAAATTCTACTTTCATAAAAATTTATTTTTTTTATTTTCCTTCGATTCAACCTCAACTTCAACAACAATCCAACACGTTAAGTCAACAATTTTTTTTTTATTTTTATCACACAAGTTCTATACGTTTTAAATACAAAATTCTTCTAATGAAATAATTGAAAATTTGAATGCGGCTCGTTGAAAAAGACACGCACCCTAGATCCTCCACGTTATTCTCGATTATGCGGTTGCTAGCACGTTCCACGACCTTGACTTTAACGGGGTCGGCACTTAACCGCTCTCTCATTAACGTGGAAGCAGATGTGAGTGCACGGCGCATGCAGCCACGGTAAAATATCGTGTTTTAACTATTACTCAGCCACTCGAAATTTCATATAATGCCTGTCAATCATCCGGAAGGGAGTTATTTGTCTCAGGCAATCGACGCCCCGACGAGACAGCAACCGTGAACGATTATGCACGGATTTTTAAAGGCTAATCGATCATCCATGGTCCCTTCGATTTTTCAATATTCAGCACGAAGATCGGTGGTAGGGTTAATTGAAAAGTTTCGAAGCGAAGATGGAGGGATTAATGAAATATTTTGTTGTTAATAATGGTTGCGATAAAATTACTTATTTGAAATTTTCACAAGAATATTTAATCTACAAGAAAAATGTATTGCGAGGAATGTTAATAGAAAGTATACAGAGTGAATAGAATCATAGAACTTAATCATTTGTCAAAAATGATGATTTTGAGAAATCATTTAAAGAATTTAGATTTTTGGATCGAAAAATTTATAGATATTTATAAAGGAAATTATTTTATTATTTAGAAATATGAATAGAGAATATACGGTGAATAAAATAATTTGATCACTTCAAATATTTTGTTTCTTTTTGATAATATTATAAAATTGAATAATATAGAGAGAATATAATTTGTTAATAATTTTTTGCAAATAGATAAAGTCATATAAAACGTGTTGTTTTTCCATAAAATCGTGTATTTTTCAATGCGTTAATTTTTGATTAAAATTATTAATATTATATTTGTAATACTGATATTTATAGAGTAAAATATTAATAATTAGATATTGTGGATTCTCTAATTTTCCCAAAGTTAAAAGATCTTATAGAATAGCCAATTAACGTGAATTAATAAAGATTATAATTAATGATGAAATGATTGAAAAAATAATTAATTTGTTATTTGAATTATATAAATTATTTTAAAAAAAATTTGAATTAGTTTTATAACTTTATTATAGAATAGATATTTTTATTGAAACTAGCATTTTTATCTGCCTCAAGTATTTGTTTCCAAGAACTGATGAAAATGTGTTCATAAGTGGAGCGGAATTTCCCTTTGTTCTTGCCGAAAGGAACGAGGACGAGACTTGTTTTCTACCTGAAGAAAAGTGACATTGGAGGAACTTAAGCGAAAAATCATCCTTCGAAAAACGAGCCTATCCAAATTCGACCACGATATTAAATCTTGGAACGAGATGCCTGAGATTCTATTTCGTGCAATGGATTTAGAGATTAGGCCGAAATAGCGCAGCTGTGTTGACTACAAATCTCCACCTGTAATGTAATCCTCTTTTGTTCCTTCTTCGATGTGGTGAGAAATTTTTCAAGATAAAGTAAAATATATCATTTTTTTTAACGGAAAAATAAATTTCAATAATAATTCTAAAAAGACAGATGATATATAAAAATATTTTTTTGTAAAAAAGATAATAAAATAGAATCAAATTTGAAATATATTTCATTAAAAAGTAAGTGAAAAGTAAGTTTTTAAATTTCACTTACTTTTAAACTTCACTTAAATTTGTTAATAATTCCAATAAGTTAAATCAATATGTTACAATTTTTAAATATATTTTGAAAAATTGAAAATAAAAATTTTTGTTCATATAGACATTCTACATAAAAAATGATAAAAATTTCTTTCAATTTCTATTTTTTTATCTATTCTTCAGTAGTTACTTCAAACAACACTTATCATGAAATATTCTTATATACTTTTAAGTAAAATTTAAAAATTTTTGTTATATTGCTAATGTAAGTTAATACATTCTATATTATACTTTCCATATATTATTTCTTTATTAATCTTTATTTCAATAATCATAATCAATAATAAAATTTTAAGTTTAAAAATGTAAATC
>NW_006263538.1:250472-251040 GCF_000469605.1 Apis dorsata | reverse complement strand
AATCAATTGAATAAGAATTCATGGATTTAAGAATCATTTTTGATTTTATAACTAATAATAAATGAAGAAATACTTAGATATTAAATATCAAAGTTAGATACCTATATTATATTATAGGTTTTTATATTATATTTTATTATATTTTCTTAAAGGTTATATTCTAAAGGTTATATTGCATTATATATTGTAATAATTATATTATAATCATGATGCATTAATAATTATACATATTATATATATTACATAACTATATATACATATATATTCAAAAGTTCAAAAATGTAAATCAATTGAATAAGAATTCATGGATTTAAGAATCATTTTTGATTTTATAACTAATAATAAATGAAGAAATACTTAGATATTAAATATCAAAGTTAGATACCTATATTATATTATAGGTTTTTATATTATATTTTATTATATTTTCTTAAAGGTTATATTCTAAAGGTTATATTGCATTATATATTGTAATAATTATATTATAATCATGATGCATTAATAATTATACATATTATATATATTACATAACTATATATACATATATATTCAAAAGTTCAAAAATGTA
>NW_006263538.1:245380-250285 GCF_000469605.1 Apis dorsata | reverse complement strand
AAAGGTTATATTCTAAAGGTTATATTGCATTATATATTGTAATAATTATATTATAATCATGATTCATTAATAATTATACATATTATATATATTACATAACTATATATACATATATATTAGATTATATTAAACAAGAAAATCCATAGTGGATTTAAGAATCTTTTTTCATAGAATCTTTTTTTTTAGTCTAATAATAAGTAAAAAGATATCTAAATATTCAAGTAACAGCATAAAAGTTACATGTTATATTATGTATTCGTAATTGATTAGTTATTAATTATATTGTATAATTGTATATGTACGTATATAGGTTAGGTTATATTAAATTAGTTTATATTACATAATTTTAAATCTACCTACCAAGACATCCAAATATCAAACTTATATCACAACAATTACACATCATAGGCACAATTCAATCTTAAAAAAAAGTTGATCCATCCTCCCGAAAACACTGTATCTTCATATACACACTTTCTACACAGAAAGTTTAATCAAACGTCGCGTCGCGCACGATACAGATCTTTTTCAACAGCGCACTTTTGAACGACCACCGGTCTTTGACAAGGCTGAAACCACGGGCAAAGTACGGGAACGGCGGAAATATTGCGCGGTTCAAGGGCTAATATCTACTCGCGCCGACGGCCGAACACACTTTTAAGATGGCAATAAACGCAACATGCGCGTATAACCACGGCATTTCTTCTTCGTCTCCTGTGTTTCCACAGCTCCGCCTCGCGTATCCTCTCTCTCGCTCCTTCTTCTTTGGCCGGCGAAAGTTAGGCGAATGAAAAAAGTTGGCGCCCTCAAGGGAGCCTCGGCCGAGTAGTTAGCGGACTTCGGAATAATCTTCATTGAAAAAGTTTGTCTAAACCTTAGAACGGTTCTCGGGGTTGTGTGCTCGGCCGGATATGAAGGGGCGACCGAGGGGATCTTTCCGGTGGTGCGCGACAACCCAACTTCCGTGATATCTCGGCCGCGAAATGGATTTGGGAAGGGAAGAGATGAAGGATAATTTTCTGCCTATATAAATATTCGAAAAAGAAATTTCGAATGCGTGTTTAATAAAGCGTGGATCTACTTTCGATTTTTCATTTTTCAATTATTAAGATATTTTTGAAAAACGTATTTTTGGTATCTTTGCATCATAATAGTTACAATAATTAATTTATTTATAATTATTTACACGAAATTAACCGATTTATTAAATAATACAGTATTCTTGCGAGGAGCAGAGACAAACACGTCCGTTCTGCTCCGTGTCCGGAAAACGACTTCGTTAAATCGATATTTTGGGATATCAATGACAACCGATGTTATTCCACACTGTCGACGCTCGTAACAATATTGTAAGTTAGAACTTTGTATTTTTCTTAACAAATAATTTTATATTTTATCTTATATTATAATTTGAATTTATAAATATATTATGAAATTTCGATTTTTTTTTAAATAAATAATTAAGAAATTTTGTAGAAATTTTAATAATTACATTTCATAATTATAATCTATTATTAAATTAGAAACCATTTATCGTTTATTCAATAATTATTTTAAACTATTCTAAAATTTAACCAATAATTAAAATACGTATAATTTCTGTATCTAAATTTTTTTGAAATTGATTAATTATTTTGAATAATTCAAAAATTCAATATATCAATCTTTACACCTTTCTATATTTTCTATGTGTATTCAAAGTATAGATGTTAATCTCGTTAAATACCAACTACTAACTTGCCTTCTATCCGCGACCAATAAGAGAAGTCAATGCCGGAAGCGGCATTTTCAAATCGTCAAATGTCAACTCTTCCTCAATTACGGCCAATTATCGATCTCATGTCAATCCAAGACGCATTACTGCAGCGCGTGCGCGTGTACGGCATTCGTGATCGACGAGATCTCGATCTCGTCCTGAGTGTGTGTGTATCTCGTTGCGTTTCGAGCGCCATGTTAGAAAGACAACTAAAAGGAAGCTTCCGGTTCTCGCGATTTATGGTTCGTTAAATAACTAGAATCGAAACCAAACTCTCTTTTCTCCTTTGCAGCCTTGCTTTGGAATTATTGAAATTAAATCTAGATAAAATTTTTAACTTGAAATTGAAATAAGAAATATATAATTATTTTATAATTTAGTCAGATTTTCTCCAATATAAAAAATAGTTTTCTATTACAAAAATTCATATTAAAAAATGTCTAAATTCAAAGTTTAATTTATTAGAACGAATAAACTAATTCATTCATATAAATAACACAATTTCATTACAACTCTTATGGTTGTACCTAACCTCAAATTATTCATTTTACTTTAACTTATTAATTCAAATAAAAGAGAATTATTTCCAAATAATTTATCTACGTTTCATAAATACAGTTACCTCGTATATTACTCGTAAAATAAAAATGATAAAATAATTTGAAATAATTCATTATTCCAAATTGTTATTTTATTCTAACTCTTGGGGCAAAGCATAATGACCATAAGAAGGAATGCGTTTATTCAGTCGTCAGCTCAGGCGCTTCGTAATTGGTCCGTCATTCTTCGACCGCGTCAAAATACTCTTGGATCGAAGATTGGTATAAAAGGCCGAGGGGAGAACGCTTCTGAAAGATCTGATTAGCGACGCGTGGATCGTCTCTCGAATCGTCTCTCGATCGTTTCGAAGCTCCTGAAAGGTAGAAAGAGGAGGGGAGAGCATGGACGGGTATAGGAGGCTCTCTTCTCTTCTCTTCTCTTCGTGGAGACGTTTGACGTTCATTCAGCTTAACCTTTCGAGGCAGCCTCTTTTCAACGGGAGAATAAGCCGGCCAATGGGCCGTGACGCGGCCAGCGTAGATAATTGAACGTTTCAGTGGCTGGCTGCCACGAGTAATAACGGTATACGTACACGTATACACCTGATCAGTCGGAATAGAGGGCGGTGGTGGCACGAGGGTTACAGGGACTGACGTTTTCGACGAGACGAAACGTCTTCATTATATGCTGACAGTTCAGTCTGGAAGGCTTGAATCAGAGATGGATTTTGTGGAAGGTGGATGATGTAGATTAGTGTTTTCAAACATTTTTTAAACACTGCGATTTCTTTTTGGAATATTTAGATACAGGCTATCTTCACATGAGGTAAAAGAGAGATTTTAAAAATTTGTATTAATTTGCTTTTATGAATGCTTTCCACTTTTTCTAAGTTATAACGTTATCTTGTAATATTTAAATAACTTATAATATATTTTTCCTTTATATTATAAATTATAAATTTATAAAATTATTATTAAATTTATAAATTATTATTATAAATTATAAATTATATATAAATTATTAAATTAGTACTTATATCAATTTTTCAATTTTCTTTGAATTGTAATTTTTTTCTGTTTAATCTAAATAATTTAAGATTTTTGATTTCTTCATGTAAAATAAGGAAAATTGAAAAAATTACATTTGAATAATAAGAAGATTATTTTAATACTCTTATAAAATATGGCAGCAGTGTTTCCCTTATGGATTATGATCCAGAAATTAAAAACTATTTTCATTAATACTTATTTGTTAATGTTATATTATCATTTCTTCTTTACTTCTTTTTTACTTCCACTTTTTTCTATAAATAATAATTAATTATTTATGTAATAGAATAACGATATAATTAGATTAACATTTGAAAAATTTATTTATTTTTTCTTATTAATATCGAATTATATTTTCATTTAACCTTTAGATTTGAGTTAAATTTAAATTGATTGAGAATCACTGATATAGAGTTGGAGCGAAAGATCGATTGATTTGAATGTTGTCACGATGAACGTGACTGGTTAAGGGAGCCATGACTTGTTAATTTCGATGGAAAATATTTTGTCGAGTTGATTTGGAGGATCCACCTTTCGATGCTTATTAGAAGCTTCATTCTACTGTAGAAGAAGGAACCTCGTTAAGGATGACGGTGCGAGTTTATATAATTTGCTAAATTACATGGGTCATCGATGGAGAAAGAGAATAATGTTATCTTCAGAAAATGTTTTCTTCTACGCTTATTTATAATTTTAGAATCTCACAAAAAAAATAATAAACAATTATCTTTCCAGTATAACTTTGTCTTTTTTTTATAAGAATATAATATAAATAGCGAAGATATTCTTCTCATTTAAATATTCCACTCTATATACATATGCTTTTAAAAACATATGCTTTCCATTTTAAAGCATTTTAAATTATTTATAATAAAAATATTATTCTTTTTGTAAATCATTCAAAAATATGAATAATATATATAAAACTACTTTTTTCTAAAAGATATTCCATTTTTTCGATAAGATATTATTATTATATAAAGATATTTCAAAAAGATATAATTTTAATCACATCATCACACAATTAATTTACATATATTACAAGATAAAACAAAATTCAAAATCCTAATCTAAACATTTCAAGTAAAAAAAAAAAAAAAAAAAAGAATCTCACTCTACCTTCATTTAACAAAAATTTCAATCGTTCATATTCATAAAAAATATTTCTCAACTGATATTTCCGTGCACACTGACTTTTGCATTTATTTCGACCTGTAGAATCCCATGACTATATTAACTCTGCACATCCCAAACTCGAATAGCTCACAAAATTCGCTGTCACGTTTCATCCACAATTATACACGTCGCATTTATATCCACCGTCACATCCACTCTTCTCCTCTTTGTCTCCTCTCCGTTTCGAATAACGGTCGGCCGAGTTGCATACACATTCCGAATATTGGCAATCGGGTTGGGTAAGGGCATTGCATTTAATTTGGCCCTGGCGGCGTCCACAGGAAACGACAAACATTTTGTTCAAACATTTGACAAACACTCGTTGTTCGGTCTCGTTCCGCCGTCTGCCCGAAACACAACTCTGTCGTGCTTCGGCAAACAACA
>NW_006263538.1:236314-245160 GCF_000469605.1 Apis dorsata | reverse complement strand
GGGGGGATGCGAGGCGCGGGGAAAGAGAAAGAGACGCGTTTGCCACTGTTCGAAGTTCGGGTTGCATACCTTGGGGCGTTCGTTCGCCTCGTCGACCTCTTTACTCGCTTACTCTTTTTTCCAATCCCCCTTTTTCCACGGGTTTGGTATATACTACCGTCTCCCTTTTGCAAGGTTTGTGTCGTCCATTCTTTTTCTCAGCTAACTCACCGCGCCTCTGATCTATGTAGTTATTGCCCGGTACGGGGCATCGTTTCACCACTGTTTATCGTTCACCTGTGCGTTATATTTCCCCCTTGGTTGGGCTCGGTTGGATTTTATTTATTCGCTACCCGGCCACGCTTCCTGATGTTTGCTGGATTGAAAGGGATATGTGTCTTGCGATAGGGTTACGTGCGTGTGTGTGAATTCGAATCGTGATGTATTTCGATGAGTTTCGTACTGGTTTATTGATTTGATTATGAAAAATATCTTAGTAATTTCGAAAACTTATTACAGAAAGATATTAATGGGAAAATAATGAAAATATTAATAATTAAAATTCTAATAATAGAATTATTATAAAAATAGATATATTTAAAAAAAAAATTTAATTATTTTTTATTATTATTGAAGAGATTATTTTGAGAATTGATTTGATTCAATTATTTTATACAATCGTTATAAGTAAAAAAGTGATTAGATATTTATGAACTATATATTTATTTAAATAAAGATTATTCAAATAAAAAGATTATACAATTGTTATAAGTAAAAAAATGGTTAGATATTTATGAACTATATATTTATTTAAATAAAGATTATTCAAATTATTGTTATATATTTTAATGATAGACATAATTAGACAGATTATAAAAGTATAAAATAATATGAGTTACCAGATAATAATATTCTTTCACAAAATAAGAAATATTCACTGGAAAATATTTTCTGTCTCATCAGAAAAAGTAACGACAATTCAATAATTTAATAATTATTTTACATTTCAATGTTTGCATTACATTGATGTTTAATCTTTTGATATAAATCAATACTGAATTTGAAATCCTTCGATACATAAAAATAACATATTTAATGTCATTTAAAAGAAAAATATTTTGAGAATATTATATGATAGAAAACTCATAGATGAAATGAACCATACCTTTACTTATCATTATTTATTAGTTTTTCAAAATATTTCCCACTCGTTACAGAACATCTTGTATAAATAAAATATCGAAACAAGGATTCGTCGATAATAGCTTGTAATTTCTCCATAAAATAAACATATATACATATATATGTATATACATATATACAGCGTGTTAACAAAACGTGACTGGACAGAGAACACGCATCAGAGACTATCCAAGGATTCACGATTAAATTTACATGACGCTCAACGGGACGCAGCCTGCGGGCACGAAAATTAAAATTTAAGAAGCAGTCAGATACACACAGCTGTAGATCAATTATGCTTGATACGATATCCGGAGTCGAGCACGGGTTCACGTTAAAAATAAAAGGGTTGAACGTTCCTTGCCTGTGTACAAATTTATACACTAATGGTCAAAAATTTGGTATCGCTTTTCGTATCGATTCTAGCTTGCAGCTGAATTGAATTTTCTTATTAATTTTACTATTGGTTAAATATATATGTCATATATATTGATAAATTTTTCACAAAAAAATATTTTTGAAGTTACAAATTTTAAATTAATTTTTAGATTAAATATAAATTAAATTTACGAAATATATTAGTGATTGTTATTAATGAAAAATCAGTATTATAGATATTAATAGTAATTTTATTTCAACAGATTTCTCATAAAAGAATCTTTCGAAATTATAAAATTTTAATCTGATTTTCAACTGAGTTTTCAACTAAATGAGGTTAAAAATTATAAATATTATAATAAATATTAATAATAATTTCATTTATATTGATACAAAAATTACTCGCATATATCTTTATTTTCCGTTGAAAAACAACTATCAAATTCTGTTTGATTTTTATCGTATTAAAGATTAGATATATGAAAATATTATAAAATTTATTAAACTTAGATTCAATTAATTAATTAAGTAAATAATAAATAAATACATCAATCATAAATTAAAAGAATATTTTGAAGAAATAAAATTCTAACCTAAATTTTACGAATTTTATGAATTTTATCTGAATTTTGCCTCAATAAATCTATCATAAGTAATTCTAAAAAAAAAAAAAAAAAGATTTAAAAATTACCTTAAAATTTTTAATTCCAGTATTCTCCAAAATGAATTTAATGTTTTAAATTTAACATATAATACTTGTTAATTCCACATACGTATGTACATGTTACTTTTGGTCAGTACTGTATACACCACGCTTCAAAATAAAGATGGAGAGGATCGCACGCCGGCTATTGTAATAACTATTAATTAACAGGCGTTCGTGACGTTATCTTTCCGTCACTCACAGAATTCCCGTATGCACGTAACTTGGCGTATCCCTTAGGCTAAATGGGAACGTCACGGTGTCCGTGTAAGTGGCTTGTCTAACATTTTGATTAACACGTCCCCGTGAGAAAGGCGAGGAGGCCGTGCCTGGATCGCGAAACGTAAAAGGCAGATCCCCACTCCGGCCCCCCTCTTTCTCTTTTACCGTGCATACGGACGTGTAGGTTGGTATTAGCTTGTCAAGAAGAGGGCAGGACTGTCACTCAGAAACTTGAAAGACTGTCTGGCCTGTCAGATGTACTCGTATATACCAGCTAGGTTAGGCTGGGATCGATCTGTTAAAAACATGTTTACACGCTACCACCAAAAGCTTTTCACCTCGTCTCTACCTTTCGTCTCGGATCACTTCACGCCCCTCAGGTACTTTGATACATTTTTTTTTTCTTTCCTTTTTTTTTTTTCTAGTTCTACTCGACACCCGTGTTTCACGATTCACATTCATTCCTTTTAGGAGGTTAGGATAACGTGACGAACAAAATTGGACGGACAGCTCGCCGACTATTTGCTTTTTGAAAACGAGAAAAGGAATTAAAGTTCTCCTATACCTGGGACAGGATGCTCGCCTTTTATCGGTAGGTGCGAATGTAACAGCCGATCCTAAAATAAGGCTAACGCGATGTGGAAGTATGGCTTCTACTTCTGTAATCGCGACTGGTCACGAAGGTATGTTGATTCCTATACTTTAAATTGAATCGTTCTGAAAATTCTTTGGATTTTTATATCATTAAAATTATATTATATTATATTTTAATAAAAAATATTTGTAATATTATATATTTAATATTATGTACTTTTTAAAAAGATTTGATTTGGCTCGAAGTTAGCAAGAGCATTTCTAATATTTATTTTTTAAAGTATTGAGATTGGTTTAGATTTAAGTTTAGTTTTAACATTTTAATGCAATTACATATTTTTTAAGAATTAATTATATTAATTAAATTTATTGTCTAAAAGATGTGAATTTTAAATCTTTTTTCTTTATGTATATAAACTTTCAAAGAATTTAAATATAAATCTAATTTTAATTTTTATGCTACTCTGAGAAAGAGAATAATAAATAAGAATAATTGGTTAATTTGATTAATTTTAACATATAAAAAATATATTAAATAAATATTAAATATTATTAAATATATTAATAAAATATATAAAATGTATAAAAAATAACTGGTATGAGATGAATGCCACCAGATTGAAAATTTCCAACTTGTTCGCGATAGATCGTTTATTCACTGCCGTCAAAAATAAAGCATTATCGAGGTTAGTTCTCACGATGAGCTTGGTTTACTAGATGATGTTGATCAACGGTACATCCTACCGTTTCTCATTACTCGTTCTAAAAACGTCAAATTATTAACGATCGATTATCAGATTCCAATTAACTGGAAAGACGATATTTTCTTGGTTTCACGAACCAGTTTCGTATTCGTATTTTCCTCTTTCTGTCCGCACGTCAATCCTTGTTGCTACTTTGGCGCGGAATTTAAAATGGTCATCGCTTCGAATGGCCATAACAGGTGTATGACTAATTAACAACATTCTATTCTTTTTAAGGAAGAGCAGATCTGTTTACCGATATCCGTTTCATTGCAATTAAAATTCCCGTACAACTTACTCGGAATTTATAACTTCCCTTTAGATTTTTCAAAACTTGTCAGTCATTTATAACGACGACAAAAATAAATTTAAATAATAAATTTATAAAATTTAGTTTATATTATAATAAATCTGTAATTTATATGCGTAATCATAGTAATATAAATAATTCTATTGACTAATTATAATCAAGTTTAGTAATGTAGTAGCCTGTTTTAATTGTTTTAATATTTATATAACTAAAGTAATGTAGATAACTTTTTAAATAATAAAACTTATAACTTAGATTATAGATAACTTTTAAATAATAAACTTTTAAATAATATAATACTTTATTAATATTAATATTTAATATTAATGTATAGTAATAGCAATAATTAATATCTAATAATTAGTTTTTTAGTTGTATCTTATCTTTAGTTTTTATAATTAGAATAATGTAAATAACTCTTATTAGTTAGAAAATCATATGTACCCTATTAATTTTATTATATTATTAATATTTATTAATACATCATAGTATATTTAATATATTATAGTATTTATTAGTACAATAATTGTTTCTTATAACTTCTTTTCTTATTTTTGTGCCATATCATTAAAATAATATAACTGACTCTATTAGAAATCAATTAGAAAATCATATATTAGTATATAAATATATATGATGATGTGTCCTAATGATAGTATTTATAATAGTTGATTTTCTATTTATTCACATTATTTAAAAATTAGCACTAATGCTAGTATTTAACATCTATAACATTTAATATGATTAAAATAACGTATATAGAATAACGTATATAGATGATTACTTAATTAGAAAATCATATCCTATTAATGATAATGCTCTACCAACATAGCATTCAGTTCTCCAACTGTCTTTTTTCTTCTGTGCCATATATCTAGAATATAAGTAATTTACACTTTTTATTAATCAATTAGAAAACCATATGTTCTCTATTAATAGTATTCTCTGTTACAATAATCAATGTTCTAGCTCCCTCCTCTATTCCATACGATATAACTGTAACCTGAATAATCTCCTTAACCAATTAGCCCATCGCATATGATAATATCCAGTAATGCAACAGTCTTTGCGTTATCTTTTCGACGCGTAGAGGACATTTTTTTCACCGCTAGCAAGTAACGCACGCTCGACAAAAGACGGGCCGCCTATTTTCAAGCCGATCTTCTCCGTCGGGGCAAATAAGAGCCCCGGTCTACAATGAAGGGTCGAGGGTTTCCACGGCGTTACTTATGCAACGCGAAACGGCCCAGTAGAGGAAGAGGGTAAGGCTCGGCCGAATTCATGCGCTCTTAGAATACAACCCTTGTGCGGAAGGGTCGCGCGGGCCACCCCTATATTACTTACGCTCCCCTCCCCTTTTATGTGTACGCGCGCGGCACTCCCGCGTTATAATACTCCTTTCTGCTATAAGGCAAACCGGGGGTGGCGTTCTGGATCGGCCTCTTCTCAAATTACCCATCGTTTAGAACTCGTTTTCACCCGCGTGAGCGCAAGTGCATACAAATATCATTGGGATGATCGGCTAGAAAAGACGTGCGATAGGGGGATGAATTGTCGAGTCGAGTCGATTTTCTAACCGACCCATCAGGTTTGCGGATCGATACAGTGAATAGAATTTTTTTCTTCGTTCGAATATATATAATATATTTTACTTTTTTATAATATGTATAATTATTCTTCATGTTTTAAATATCACAATAAATATTTTAGAATTATTTATATCATTTTTATATCGTTTTGTAGATTTTTCATATATAGATGTTCAATAGGAAAAAAACTACTTTTTTTTTTTTTTTTTTTTTTGCGAAATTCAGTACTAGATTGAACATTCATTCTCAAAGATTTGAGAAAACTGAAAATAATTAACAATTGGGTTTTTAATTCGATTTCTAGCTTAAACTAATTTTCTTTAAATTTTTTTGAAAATTCTTTTTCAACAAAAAAAAAATAAAAATAAAAAATTCTTTTGATAAAATCAAACAAGCATTAAGGTAATTCATCTTTCACGCATCGCGTACACGATCAAATAAAACCTATATCAACGTAAAAATTTCATTTGAATAATTATTTCTCAATCCTGTTCGACACTATGTACCTATAAAGTGATGCAAATATGACAAGGATCAGTGTCACGTCTCTTCCATTCTTTAAAAGAAAAGAAAAAAAAAAAGCAATAAATTATACGTCGATCAAGGTTGTTTTTAATTCGTCGCTAATACCGGCACGATCACTTGTCACCGGTCTCGTGATCCGATTATATCGTGCGTTGATCGAGAAATCCCTCCGTTGTTAATCTCGTCGTGGACAGGCTGTAACCGAGGAAAGCCGATCGTCGAACAGATTCAACGTAGACAAAATCCAAGACCGAACGTCCACCAATACGAATATATTTCGAGTCGAGATCGCGATTAAGGGTATTTAACCGCGTCGAACAGGATCCATTCTCCCTCCCTCCCCACTTCGAGCCTCTTCTCGATTTCTCGAGGCCGATTCCTCCTGCGCCTACTAACGCCACGCTTGTTTAACCTCGAGAAATATGGCTCGGCCCGGTATTCACGATTTTACGCCTATCAGGGATTACACTCATCCAATTATTCCAGTTAGGGATCGCGAGTGGACGACGATTTTTGGGGAACGATTTTGTTTGGAAGGGAATGCATGGAATGTATACTCACTGTGTTTGTGATTTTGAAAGAGGATTTTTTTTAATCGAATGTTTTTACAGTTGATCGATTTATTAATTCTAAGATGCATAAAATCAAGTGTTTCTTATTTTTGCCATGTTTTGGGAATCATTCGTATAGATGATGAAATTTTAATTTCCTCCTTTGAAATTGAGGCAACAAGAAGGAAGAATTGTTTGATTCATTAAAATTGTTATATATAAAATATTTGTGCAATATTTATAATCTTTGTGAGAAGAAAGGGAATGAAAATATTAAAAAGATAATCAACTAGATAATACCAACTTCGTCGACTCGCAATGCAAATATCATTTTGTTATTCTCGATCGGTCAATCGCGTATCACGGAAGGAACACAGAAATTCGATCGCTTCTAATTCGAGAACCGCTCGTCTCCTTCGTATACCTTTTATGATTGTTTTAAACGGTTCATGCGGTTATAGACGATAATATTTTCCTGGACACCGTATCACAAATTTATGTGCATTCCTGTTCTATTTCGATGTTACAATAACACGAGATAAATATAGAGTCGGTGTCGCTTTTACCGGATTCTTTTATCGGATTTTCGTTTATTCGGAGACCCGTTTATTCGATCCGTTTATTCGATAAACTGTCATCCCTCCACTTCATTTCAATCGCGGGATATAATATTGTCAATTAAGAGAAACTTTGCGATGGTATATAAACCGCGTCTATATTTTTTTTTTTCTACGACGGTATAATAAATAAAAGTATCCGGATTTTTAATTTTATTTCGAAATAATAATTTTTTTTTTATATAATTTAATATATTATATAATTATTTAGCAAATATCAGCTATTCAATTCATAAATAAATTTTTTTTTATCTAGTAATATATTAACTTATCTATCATTAATGAGATGAATATAAAAAATATATTTGTTTTTGTTTATTTAATATTTATAATTGAAAATTCTTTATTGATTATTAAAAACTTTTCGTTATTATAATTCAATAATTAAAATTAGATAGTTACGAATTA
This sequence comes from Apis dorsata, assembly GCF_000469605.1. Taxonomy (NCBI): domain Eukaryota; kingdom Metazoa; phylum Arthropoda; class Insecta; order Hymenoptera; family Apidae; genus Apis; species Apis dorsata. The sequence continues at coordinate 237,359 of NW_006263538.1, read as the reverse complement.
TTTAAATATATAAATAATTTTTTAATTATTTATTAATATACTTGCAATTTCATCTATTTAATACAATTTATAAACAGACGTTTGATATTTATTATAATCATCGATGCCTTTAGCACGATTAATATCACGTTCTCACAATCCACAAATGTACAAATTTCAATTTTTACAAGTCTAAGAAAATACGAAACTCGTGCAGAAAAAATAAAACTTCTTCAAACACGCTCATCCTTAAATCCTTAAATAACACCATCCCGAGGAACACGATAAGGAATATAACGTGTACGAAAGGAAACCTCCCATTCCTCAACATCCGCAGACGCGATTTCTCTCGTCGATGGAGCTGATGAGACGGTTTTACTTCCCTTCGACTCGAAAGACGTCGAAACCCAGAATTTCCTCCTCTCTTTATCTCGTCTTTGTCGTCGCGAGCCATCAAATATTCAAAGATTTCGCCGATGCCGTCAGCCACGCCTGTCACACCTCGCGTTACACGGATTCCCAACCACCCCTCCCACCCCCTCCTCCTGGCTGCCACCCATTTAGCTGATTTAGCGACTCTGAGCACGCCCTCCCCCTCCCTCCTCCGCTTTTCCAGCTCTCGCGCCTTGTTCCGCGCCCTTGCGACACGCGAATCGAATTTGTCAAAGAGATGCCGTCTGTCTGTCTGCCTACCTACCTGCCTGCCTGTCGTCTTCATCCTCCTCTTCTTCCTCCTCCTCTTCCCTCTTCTCTCGTGCACGTTTCGTTTCGTGGTCTCCTCTATCCAGGGGGAGGGGGTTGCATCCTCCTTCTGGAAGAGGAGAGAAGGAACGAATCCAGAGTTGGAGGAGGAGGAGGAACGAAGCAGATGTCGGAGGAGACGGTTGCGGACGGTCCCTTTGGACGGATGGCGAACCGAGAGGGTTTTCGAGGAATTTCTGCGGCCGGGGAGGGAGGGGAGGGGTGAGGCGGGGGAGGGGAAGTTCATTAGCATGGGACACGTAAAGACTCTTCCGAGAAAGGAGGCACGCGTGTCTCGGCTACCGGAGCGGGTTGATAACCGTGG
>NW_006263538.1:232948-236194 GCF_000469605.1 Apis dorsata | reverse complement strand
AGCCGGCGACGTTTAACCTTAACGCCGTTCCTCGACCACCGGTGTTCCGCTTTGGGGTAACGTGTGTGTACCGGGTGTGTGAAAAGTTTCTCTGCGCCGAGTTTATGGAACTTTTGTCCAAAATCGATGGAGCCGCTCCCGCGCAGTGATAACACGAAGTATATAATTCTCGACTTAACTTAAACGAACCTAATTTGATTTAATATGACGTTTCCTTTGAAATTGTATATATATATATATACAAGGTGTCGTTATTTGGATGTTGCATAAAGAATATTAAGAGTTGTATAGTTAATGAAGTGTATATTCTGTTTAAAATTATATTAAAAGTATATAGTCGCAGGTTTTTTCTAATGTTCATTAAAATCGATAGTCGATCTATGGTTCTTAACCTAACCTAACTTAATCTAATCTAATATTTGAATATGTTTTGCTTGAAGTTGTATATTATTTGGATATTGCATAAAGAATATTAAAATTCTACTTATTACTTCACTTAACGATGGAGTGTATATTCTATTTAATATTGTATATAGGGTGTCGCAAGTTTTCTCTGATGTTCATCAAAATTTCTCTGTGCCCCTTAACCTAACCTAACCTAACCTAATATGACGGCTGAATATGTTTTCCTTGAAGTTGTATATTACTTGGATATTGCATAAATAATATTAAAGTTGTACACTTAATAATGAAATATAGATTCTATTTAAAAGTTTTTTCTGATGTTCATCAAAATCGATAATGTCGCTCTATGTGCCCTTCAACTTAACCTAACCTAATCTAACCTAATGTAATCTAATCTAATATGATGCTTAAATATGTTTTGCTTGAAGTTGTATATTATTTAGATATTGCATAAAGAATTTTAAACTTTTACACTTAACGATAGAGTGTATATTCTGTTTAAAATTGTATATAGGGTGTCGCAAGTTTTCTCTGATGTTCATCAAAATCGATAATGTCGCTCTATGTACCCTTTAATTTAATCTAACCTAACCTAACCTAACCTAATTTAACCTAATGTAATCTAATCTAATATGACACTTAAATATGTTTTGCTTGAAGTTGTATATTATTTAGATATTGCATAAAGAATATTAAAGTTTTACACTTAACGATAAAGTGTATATTCTGTTTAAAATTGTACATAGGGTATCTCAAGTTTTCTCTGATGTTCATCAAAATCGATAAAGTCGCTCTATGTCCTTAACTTAACCTAACCCAATCTAATCTAATATGAAGTGAATATATTTTGCTTAAAATTGTGTATTATTTGGATGATGATTAAACAATATTAAAGTTATACATTAACGATGAAATATAGATTCTATTTAAAAGTTTTCTCTGATGTTCATCAAATTCACTCTGTTCTCCTTAACTTAATCTAATCTAACCTAACCTAACCTAATTTAATATGACACTTGAATATGTTTTGCTTGAAATTGTATATTACTTGAATATTGCTTAAACAATATTAAAATTATACACTTAACGATGAAATATGAATTCTTTTTAAAATTGTATATAGGGTTGTTCATCGAAATCATTAATGGTACATTCATAAAGCTGTCTTTTATTAAAAATTATAGAAAAATCTTAGCATTCTAATACAAATTCTAACCGAGTTTTAATTAAATTTTAATCTCTCCATTTAAAAATAGTTTCTTCGCAAAAATTATTGGATGACTGATTGATTAACAGGTAGCAGCACCTAATTTTTTAAACACAGTTTCTCAAACATGCTTTAAAAAATAATATCTCCGAAAATTACTTAAAAGTATTCCACTATAGTTATAAAATTCGATTCATTAGCAAAAATCAGATATCTCTAAAAAAAAAAAAAAAAAAAAAAAAGAAAGAAAGAAAATAAAACGACCCAATTAAATATTCCTTAAACACGGTGGATGAAATATCATTCATCCACGTTATGAGTCATATATACATATATATTTATAGAATATACATTGTCGATTATTGCCACTTTTTACGACATGTGTGCCCAAGGAATCCGTCCAATCGGCCCGAATTAAACGTCTTAAACGAAAGCAGAAACGTCGAGCCAACAACGCTCGTTCATCGAAATGGGGCGCAAACAGACTTTTACTACCCTCGGGCAAACAGTGCTCCGCGGAAAAGCTCGTCCAATTAATCATTTTACGATCCCATCCGATCGGGGTTTTCCAGCCACGCCCACCGCGCTAACGCTCATCCTCCACGTTCATCTTTTCCGCGGACCCAAGTGTATGAAAACAAGCTTGCCCCATTCTGCCCTCGCCGCCTATTGATTTATATTCGCGCCGCGTTGTCCGACCACTTACTCGACACACACACGCACACACATCGGGCTAGGGGGTGAAGAAACGAGGGGAAGGGGGAGGGGGGAGGCAGGAAGGATTCGTAGGAAGGTGGTTGTCCAAGACCAGTCTTCGAATATCTAGTGGACAGAGATGACAGAGAGTGGATACAAGGAGATTATATTGACGTTCCACGGCGACAGATAGACCGTGAAAACGCGTTCGTGACTCGAGACGATACGTGGTCTCCCCGATATGTCAATAAGCACGTTATTCATTCCTTCGTGGAGAGAAACGAATATCGGGGCCGCTCTCGTAAGCGTCGGCCGTTATCTTAGAAACGTAAATTCGATAGAAAAATAACATGCACTCGTTCGTGGAAGTGAAAGTAAAAAAAAAACGGTTGATGTAAAAGTAAAAAAAGTTTATTATATTTATTTTAAATTAGGAGCGATTTTTTTTAACGATACATGTTATTTTAGAAGAAGATAAGTAATATCTGAAATTTATAATATTATTGAGCCTAAATCTCGTTCAACAAGAAAAAGTTGCTCGAGTAATAAAAATTAAAATTGCAAATTAAACTTTCAACTTAAACATCATCAATTTGATGATCTAACCCAAACTCGACTTAACTCAAACTCGACTTAACCCAAACTCGACTTAACCCAAACTCGACTTAACCCAAACTCGACTTAACCCAAACTCGACTTAACCCAAACTCGACTTAATCCAAACTCGACCTAACCCAAACTCGACCTAATCCAAACTCGANCCTAACCCAAACTCGACCTAACCCAAACTCGACCTAACCCAAACTCGGTCTAACCCAAACTCGATCTAACCCAAACTCGGTCTAATCCAAACTCGATCTAACCCAAACCCGACTTAACCCAAACTCGGTCTAAGCTAAACTCGGTTTAACCCAAACTCGGTCTAATCCAAACTCGAC